>NC_080750.1:26684166-26987196 GCF_020826845.1 Diceros bicornis minor
CCATATTTATAATTATCACATAAATATAAAATAAAGACATATTTTGAAATAAATGCATTTTCTTTTGATACATGTAATTGTGCTGCTTTCTAATTCGAATCTGGTTTTCGTTAGTTTATCCAGTAGGGACAGACATGAGATAGAGTAGAAGGAGGGATATATACATTATTTTGAAATATTAATTCAGTGGTTCTTTGATTACTCTTACAGGTTATCAAAGGGACCACTGGGGGGTGGTGGGACATGCTGTTAAACTGAGTAGAAAGACAGCTTTCATTGGAGGAGCTGTCATCAACAGCCTTCAGTATAGCAGTGATGATAATGAGAAATATGATGTCTTAATAACCATCTTAATTGGCTATTAAAATGCAGGATCACACATTAAAATTATTCTACTACTCTTGCAGAAATACTCAGGAAATATGAAGTTCCTCTACAGTTTTCTGCTGTTTAGTGGTAACTTGTGACTTTTATATGAATTCTTACTTTTTCAAAAATCCTGTTAAAAAATCCTCCCTATCTATCATCTATCTATCTATCTATCTATCTATCTATCTATCTATCTATCTATCTTTCTATCTATTATCTATCTTTATATATATGCATATATATATGTATATATATTAATTTTTCTTTTTGATGAGGAAGACTAGCCCTGAGCTAACATCTGTTGCCAATCCTCCTCTTTTTGCTGGGGAAGATTGGCCCTGGGCTAATAGCCATGCCAATTTTCTTCTACTTTATATATGAGACGCCTGCCACAGTATGGCTTGATAAACAGCGTGGAGGTCAGGGCACGGGATCCGACCGTGCGAGCCCTAGGCTGCTGAAGCAGAGCATGCGAACTTAATCACTATGCCACCCCACTGGCCCCCTATATGTTAATTTTAATAAGATTTTTTTTTAATGGTGGATCCTAGTAGATGACTTGAAGAGATCAAGAAATCAATAGCATAGTAGCATAATAGTCTCTGCTCATTATGCTAGAATCCAGAATATTAAATTACACTCAGAAAGTTGTTTTGCCCTTATAATGTGGTAAGACACAGTCTACATTTCTTAATTTTAATGGCCTAAACAGACCAACATGAATTTGAGGACACTATTAGACTATGATCATCTCTTTAGCTTCTCTCTCACTCAAATCTCTTATCCTCAATGCAACAATGTCTTGGAACTAGACTTATTTCCAATATTTTCAGACAAACATCTTTACTTTTTTATTTTTTTTACATTTTATGCTATATAATATTAAATGAAGTAGAAGACCAAGAGAACAATACTTTTTCCTAATGTCTACTCAAATTTTTTAAATGTTTATTTTAAATATAAAATAATATTGTGGCCTAAAATGTTATGGTCGAATAATTTTCAGGGTCTCCAAAATTTATATACAAGATTAAGTCATTGCTAAAAAAGGAAAATGAGTCATATATGCAAAAATTGAAAGCTCAAGTTTGAAACTATGATAGATAGAATCTTTTTAAAGTTTGAATTGTAATTATGGAAGGAAATTTGGATTCAAACTTTTTTTGTGTGTGAGGATGATTGGCCCTGAGCTAACATTTGTTGCCAATCTTTCTATTTTTCTTGAGGAAGTTTGTCTGTGAGCTAACATCTGTGCCAATCTTCCACTATTTTGCATGTGGGAGGCTGCCACAGCATGGCTGATGTGTGGTGTGTAGCTCAGCTCCCAGGATCTGAACCTGTGAACCCAGGCCATTGAAGTGGAACACGCAGAAATTAACCACTACGCCGCTGGGCCAGCCTCAGATTAAAACTTTTAAACGGTCCACTTTTACATAGAATTGATGCTCCACATCAAAGAATTAATAATTTTCAATAGATATAGAATCACACAAAATGGAAATTGGAAGATGTTATGGAGTGAACTGTGTCTCCCCAAAATTCATATGTTGAAGTCCTAACTTCCAAAGTGACTATATTTGGAGATGATATGGCCTTTAAAAGATAATTAAGGTTAAATGAGGTCGTATGAGTGGGACTCCAATCCAAAAGAACTAGAATCCTTATAAGAGGGAGAGATACCACTGGCGTGTGTGCAGAGAGAAAAGGTCATGTGAGGATGCAGTGAGAAGATGGTCATCTGCAAGCCAAGGAGAGAAGCCTTAGGGGAAACCAAACTTTTCGGCACCTTGATCTTGGACTTCTAGCCTCCAGAACCATGCAAAAATAAATTTTTCTTGTTTAAGCCACCCAGTGCTATGGTAGTTTTTTATGACAACCCTCAAAGACTAATACAGAAGGAACATCAGTTCAATGGATTTCAAACCATGTCATGAACAGGCTTTGGTGTCAGAAACAATTATATTTGGGGTTCTGGCAGGATTAAAGTTTTTTGTAGGAGCTTGAGTAAAGGGGTTTCTGTCATTGATAAAGGAACCAGTGTTGGTATTCTAAGCAGATTGTTTCTTTGTTCCTTATTTTCTGCCAAAAGCTGTTTCTCAAGCCATCTCTTTACTTTAGTGTGTTACTTATACCTTTCCAATACTTTATTTTCCCAATTAAAATAACACAATTTGGTTGGAAAGAGAAACTCTGACTAGTACAAAGGAAAATACACACGTAATCTGTATATTAGAATGTAAACATTGCTAACTTTGGAGTAATGACTTTGTCTTACTACATGTCACTTATGTATTTTATATATTTAAAGATAGACTAGTCAGTTTATACTATTTCCTATCATTTATTTCAATTTATATTATTTCATGTGCATTAATTGATCATTAACAATTTGTAAGTTTACTTCATAATTATTTCTTGATTGCTTAAAATGTTTCAGGCACTGTGTCAGGTTATATGGCTCTGTTGTCAATAAGTATAGGTGAAGCACTCATGGACCCTGCAGTCCAGTCTGGAGTTTACACTTGACAATTTGTTGTAAGCAATACAAATATCTTTCCTCAGAGACATTTATTTGGTATTAATATTTTGATTATACTTATTATATGCCTGTGTATATATAAATCCAGGTAAACACTTTTAATTAATTTCTAAGGATTTCAAGAAAAAAATAGTTGGTCTAAAGGGTGTGACTGTTCTATAGTTCTTGATAAATACTTGAAAATTATTAATGAGAAACTATAATCTGATAAATATTATGTGTGTGTTCTCACTGCATACTAGCCAGGAATGAAACATAATAAACGAACTATTTGCCAACAAATTGTCTCTTGCTTTTTTCATTATTGCTTTAATTATTACTAGTGAATTGAATTGGTCCCTCATGTTAAAAATCCGTTACTATTTCAATTTCTTTAATTGTCTACTTAGTAATTTTACACATTTTAAATTATAGTTCTCATAATTTTTAATTTTTATGTGGATTATTTAATAACAATGTTTTTAGTTGGCTGCTATATTTGTGGCAAACACATTTCGCAATTAATCTGTCATTTTTTAAGAATTAAGTAGTATTTTAAAGATTTTAGTGACCTTGCTTAACTCATTTTCAGCAAATTTTAATTAGCATTATGAAATAAGACATTGATTTTATTAGTATAATTAACCTTATAATGCCTAGTCTTTAAACTTGGGCTTTACTTCCCAACTGAACAATATAAATTTCTCCTATAATAATCATTTCATCAGTAAAAGGCATACAATCTAAGATAATTTTTAATTAACATATATGTAAGTCTGGGTCATCTAAGAAGCAGACGCCAAGAGAGGATTAGAGTGCACAGATTTTGTGTTAGGAGAAATGCCTGTAGTACAGATGGGGAATAGGGAAGAAGCCAGATAAGACTGGGAGAGCCTCAGTCAGTGACACAAGTGTGATCCCAAGAGAAGGAAGGAAGAAAAGTGTTGTATCCATAACCCAAAAAGGCCTACCAGGCACTATGCTTCTTTCTCTATGACGGAGGATACAAGATGCAGCACTTGTCTTTTACTTTGAAGAGGATATCCTAGAACACCCTTGGCCACTGGAACCTTAAAAATTTCAGGGATATAGATGGTCACATTTTCTTAATGTGCAAAGATTTTACTGGGGAAAATATCTGTGTGAAAGGCACCAGTAAGACTGCAAAGCAAGTCCTACCTTGAGTAAAAGAGAGGGAAGAAGAGGAAGGGATGTGTAATAGGCCACTCTGTAGTCTAAGAAGGGTCCAGCAAAGGCACTGGGGAGTGTTCAAGCCAAGATCAGCCATCAGAAAAAACCTGTGTCTCCCAAGAATGGATTCGCCTTGGTGTCCCTGACATAGTCATTCTTAGACTGGGACACTTGACCTTTATGCCGTTTCAGTGGATTTCAGAGTGCAGCAGCTGGGGCCCTTGATCAATTACACTCCCTGTAGTTGGAGATCTGCTAAGTGCATTCTCATGGACACCACAAAGTATTTCACAGCATTAGCATGTGTGTGTTTAATAGAAATATATATAACATGGTCCATGATGTCAGACAGAAAGAAGTTTAAATCTTACTTTCACCAATGTTAGTGGCATGACCATAAACTAGATAATTTACATCTCTGAGACTTTTTCTTCAGCTGAAGAAATGGATATAGTAACACTGTACTACATGAGAAATAAATAAATAGTATGTAAAATATGTGGTTCAGAGTAGATAAGCAAGATAAATGTTATGCAATATTAGCTCCAGGATTGACTATTTTTAGAGTAAAGCTAAAGATTATGGTCAATTGTGAATCTGAATTTGGCTCAACTGTTTAATAAAATGGCACCCTGAAAACCATATGTATAAGTTAAAAAAAATAAGGGCTTTGGTTTCTACAATTAAGAGTGCAGGACTCAGATACAGATGTATATTATTGTCTTTGTCTGTGGAGAGGAAGAATTCACTGATGACAATGAATGTATTGTGAAATATAGCCTATATTTGGCTATGGGGAGAGCTGTACGATGAAGAGCTAAATCTCTTAGGGGCAGACAAAGGAATCAATAGTAAAGTGTCAAGGCATTTTGAGCCTACTCAGATATTAAAGTGTTCTTAGAATACAATTAAGGGAAAAAAAGCATTCTTACATGCAACAAACACCAGCATATTTATCAATGAAGTCTGAATTAAGCTCAAAGATTATATAGATATTTATTATTTTAACTCTCTCTATATTTTATTTTACAGTTAATTATGAACTTGTAAAATTTCTGGTACATGCGTTATAATTTAGTATATAAAATAACATAGGGAAATATGTCTTCTACATGCACTTGTGGAACTTGTGTCTAGATCACCCGGGATAAGACTAAAGGGAAAGAAAAGACTAGCCTCATCCGTTACACATAACAGTTACAATAAAGAAAAGATTAGGTGAAATAAAAATTCCATTGCCCGAGTACCTGAAGTATAGGAGGAATTTATCAAGAGGATTAATTCTCTTCAATTGAAAAATGCTTTTCTCGAATAGCAGACTCTTAGTGGTAACAAGTATGAATGGTTTAAAATGAATCATGTAGATATTCTGAGCAGAATATTTAGTAGCCTGCAGTGATTTGGTCAGTATAATTTTCAAATCATTTACCATTTAGTACTGATACTCTAACTAAAACAATTCATGGTGGAAAAACGCCTCTGCTTTAGCTACAGTTGGATTTTCAAAGCTAATTATTAATTAAATTATATAGAGCTGAATCAGCCTTAATTATATTTATCCAGTTGTTTATTAAATGCTCTTTAATTTCTCTTGATGTTAGTAAGCTCTTATTGTATGCAATAAATTGGGTGTTATGAATGCTCTTGGCACAAAGATTTTATAAAGAATGGTAGAACTGAGGAGATGAAGTTAAAAAAAGAAGATTAAAAATGTGCTGTGTTTCAATAATGCCTGAAGACACAGGGAAACGGGTAGTTTTCCTCAGACATGTGCCCTTTCCCTGTTTGGGGACACAGAATTGTGTCAGATGCCCACTTTCAAATCTATTCCTATTATGAGTTGTAATGTTTATCATCTGTGGGTTATATTTTGAATAGTTTTCCAATGTTTTATTTCTGTTTTCATTTTTCCTCAAAACTAAAAAATATTATTTCTCAGAGCAAGCATAAGAGCTTGCCAAATGTCTAAATTTTGATTGCTAAATATTTAACTTTTTATAGATTGGTTTATTTGTTGGGTAAAAATTTTAAAATATTTTCAAAGTACACTTTCTAGATCCTATTTTTTTTTTTTTTTTGGTGAGGAAGATCGGCCTTGAGCTAACATCTGCCAATCCTGCTCTTTTTGCTGTGGAAGACTGGCCCTGGGCTAACATCCATGCCCATCTTCCTCCACTTTATATGGGACGCCACCACAGCATGGCCTGCCAAACAGTGCGTCAGTGCGCGCCCAGGATCCGAACCGCGAACCCTGGGCCGCTGCAGCGGAGCACGCACACTTAACTGCTTGCGCCACCGGGCTGGCCCCTAGATCCTATTTTAAAGGAGAAAACGCTAATAAGTGATTTTTTTATCTTCCATAAAAAAGATAAGAAGTTCGAAGAGTGGGAGCTGATATTCCTGAGTTCCATTGTTGGATTCTCCAGATTCTCTTTTTAAAAAAAAATATTTGACATGTAACATTGTATAAATTTAAGGTGTACAAAATGTTAATTTGAGACATTTATATAGTATAATATGATTGCTATTGTAGAGATAATCAGCACCTCTGTCACATTACATAATCATCATTTCTTTTTAGTGGTTGAAATAATTAAGTTCTAGCCTCTTAGCAAATTTGGTGATTATAATACAACATTGTTGTCTATATTCATGATACTGTGCATTAGATTTCTAGGACTTATTTATTACTTGCTGCAAGTTTATACCCTTAAACAACATCTATCCTATCCATCCATGTTACCCTCCATCCCTTGATAACCACCATTTTACCCTGTTTTTGTGAGTTTGGGTCTTTCAGATTCCACATACAAGTGATATCATTCAGTATTTCTCTTTCTCTGTCTGACATCTCACTTAGCGTAACGTGCTTGAGGTCTATCCATGTTCTCAGAAATGGCAAAATATCCTTCTTTCTCATGGCTACATAATATTCTGATGTATATGTACATTACATCTTCTTTATCCATTCATCTGTTGATGGGCATTCAGGTTGTTTCCATATTTTGGCTATTGCAAATAATGCTGTAATAAACATGGGAATGCATATATCTCTTCGATATCCTGTTTTCATTTTCTTTTGGTATGTACCCAGAAGTGGGATTGCTGGAACATATGGTAGTTTTATTTTTAAACTTTTGAGGAATCTTCATATTGTTTTCCATAGTGGCAGAACCAATTTACATTCTCATCAATGGTGTGCAAGGGTTTTCTTTTCTCCACATCCTGGCCGACGCTCATTATCTCTTGTCTTATGATGATAGCCATTCTAACAAGTATGAGGTGATACTTCATTGTGGTTTTGATTTGCATTTCTCTGATGATTAGTGACGTTGAGAATCTTTTCATGTATCTGTTGGCCCTCTGTATATCTTCTTTGGAAAAAAATGTCTATTCAGTTCCCTTGCCCATTTTTTAATTGGATTGTTTGTTTTTTTGTTATTAAGTTGTATGAGTTCTTTATATATTTTGGATATTAACCTCTTATCCAAAATATGGTTTCCAAAATTTTCTCCCATTCTGTAAGTTGCCTTTTCACTTTGTTAATTGTTTCTTTAGCTGTGCAGAAGCTTGAAATTTGATTTAGTCTGACTTATTGATTTTTGCTTTTGGTGTCATATCCAAAAAATCATTGCCAAGACCAATGTCAAGGATCTTTTTTCCATTCTCTAGATTCTTGAACACAAGCCAGCTTTATGACTTTTGTGAAGACTCACTACTCTTGTGGGGACAGGAGAAACGAAAAAATGGAGGGAAAAAAGGATCCAGAGAACAATGTAAGACCCAAATGAACATGACAAAAAATAATAAGACTTTTTCAGCAATATTTCAAATTGTTTCAGTATTAACAGACACTTGATCCTTCACTTTCTTATTGAGAAAAGGTAGATGAACTTCATGAAAAGAGAAGTTAGCAAGACTGAGTTTCCATATAGTGTCAACTCACCCAATCAATCCCATGAAAGAAGCAAAGCTGGAGATAAACAGGAGAGCTTTGTGCTTCAAAGTTCAGTCTAATGAAAAGAATCATGAACATCAGGTGGATGAAAGTTGTCATTCTCTAGGGTAGAACAGGTGGCTTTGCCAAAACTGAACAGTCAGTCCTCTGTTGTCGTTGGGTCCTTAGAATTATTAGAGATGAGTTATCCTTAATCAGAAATGTAGCTTTTTAAAATAAACAAACAGAAACAACATCACTGAGCACTAACTGCGTGTGAGTATTTCTTTTGTACTTTTTCAAGGTGTGATTTCTTCTGAAATAAAATCTAGAGAGTAGAAGCCACTTCTGAACAATCATGACAGGCCCACAGAGTATTAAACAAAATAGTAACTAAGAAAGATATATAAGAATGGCCTCAACCTTTATCTTTTAAGAATTGACCCACAACTAGTAATGAAGAATTAAACAGATATTCTGTTCATAAACAATAATATATTTTGTTTTAATTATCTAAGTTTACGTCCAGGACAGTGGAAAGTTAACCATTTAATTTCAGGAAATACCCCTTTAGGCTTAAATACATTCACTTTTCTTTTATTAGTTTTTTAACTGGCTAAATAGAAATAATGAAAATATTTACTTGTCTTTATTTCTTTCATGTGGTCAGTTGGATTTATAAAAATGAATCTCACCAAATCAAAAAATGCTGCACTGACAAACTGGGAGCAATGACAATAATTCCACTAATGCAGTTGCCAAGTACACTAATTATCCTAATGATAATTCAGTCGTCTGATAATCACATCCCCCAAGGACCATATACAGTCAATCCACACAGCTGCAGAGCCCTCTCCAGGCTCATTTTGCTTTTTCCTGTTTCAGTAAAAACTATATAATGTTACTTTATTAGCATAAAATAATCATCATAGCTGAACATGAGCTGAACATACAGACAGCTAACGTGCTGAAGGGTAATCGAGGAGATTCCTATATGAGGTGCTGAATCCTGTCATTCATTTCTTCCATGCCCGATAGAGCCATAATTTAGACCACAAATCTGTGTCCATCTAAAGTAATGGTGTGGATTCTGAAGGAATAAGAATACTTAATTGATCTATTTACCTAAATCAATAGGCACACTGCTTGAGAAAAATATTTTGAAAATGTAACTAAGTGATATCTTTATAGGTTTGCTGGAAAATGCTTTTTTCTTTCCTTCCTGAATTCTCGAGTAGCAACTGAAAATGGCTTTCACAAGTCTATTGCATTTTAAAAAATAATTTACAACGAAGGAGTATTATCTTATCATGGAGGTAAGATAGCAAAACTTGTATTTGGGGAAAAAGTTTTAATGGTTATCTATTCCACATTCAATAATTTTTTTTTTTTGTGAGGAGGATTGGCCCTGAGCTAACATCTGTTGCCAGTCTTCCTCTATTTTTTGTACGTGGGACACCGCCACAGCATGGCTTGAGAAGTGGTGTGTAGGTCCGCGCCGGGATCTGAACCTGCAAACCCTGGGCCACCAAAGTGGAACGTGTGAATTTAACCACTACGACACCAGGCCAGCCCCCCACATTCAATAATTTTGCCAAATATTTTTTATTTTTCTTCAAACTAAATTTTTTGATTAGACTTTTTCAAGAACTGGTAAAGGTTTGAGATTTTGCTCTGTCTGCATGCCAGCAAGTTAGTCTGTCACAATTTCACAGATGTAGGCAGAAGACAAGGGATTCCTGTGTCAGAAACAAAACATTTTATTATTCATGGCACGGCATACAGCATGAGCTGCGTATTTGCTTCAGTTCCCTTTGCTCCCTATATCCTATGGGGCAATGTGGAGTCACCCAGGTGGATGTTGCCCACACAGTTGGTTTGTGTCACGACTGAGAAAAATAAACTTAGGAAACTTCAATCTTTAAAAGGATATACTAGAAAACCTGCCCAGTGTTTACCCCAGAGGGACAGATTATCTTTCCTATCCTGGACAGCCATCAAATCTGCTATCTGCCCCACGTGGAAAAACTATCCCTATTTTCCAAGCCTTTGTTACCCAAGTGAATAGGAAATACACTGATTTAGTTTGGGTTCTCCAAAAACAGCACCTAGCTCAGATGTAGGTAGTTTATTTGGGAAATGGTCCCAAGAAGTAGGAATAAAGTAAGACAAAAAGGAGAAAAATTGCATACAAGAGTGCAGTTGTTCAAGTTGCCATGGTAGATAACACGAAATCATTTCCTCTGGGACCATTGGCAAGTTGTGCTTACCATCTAGAATTGTTCATCTGTGGCTTGTAACTATCTCATTTCTGAGATTCATTTGTCCATGGGCCAGGTGGGCTCCCACTTGATCAGAGAAGTTCCTGAGTGAGAAAATGGAAAGACCCACAACCACGGTGAAGCTAGAAGCAGGAAGCTATCAACTAGTGGTGAATCTGAGTTCACAGGACACTGTCTATAGTAGTCAAAGCTGAAATCAGAGATGGCCCAAGGATATGTGGTGCAGGGCGCCAAAGGCATCTTTCTACCATCTTGTATTTGACTACTATGTATTCCACGTATATTCAAAGGATTATATAACTTTTCTCTTAATTTGGGAACTATTTATACTGCTTTCATAGGTATAAAAGGGGAACCTCTGCCAGAAATCTTAAAACTTTTTTGGAATCATTATGATAATAAATTGAGATTTTCTTTTCTTTTTAAAATTAGCCTTTATTCACTACTGTAATAAAAAGAACAGATCATATATTGTAAGGTTACAGAAATTGCTGAGCACCAATCTTTTCACAGACTCATTCCTATAATCCAAATACCCATTTCATGCCATTATGTATGCTTACACAACAAGTGCACCATACTATTTTTAGTTAGAGAGTGAAGTTAAATAAGGAAGCAAAGATGTGAGCATGGTTTTCAGTGGTGTCCTTGGTCTTTGCTACTATATCTATAATGTTTCCAGACTCTAATTCTGTAGGAGGGACAGATTTTGATGGCCTTACTTTGGTTTCCCCTTTGGTCTTTTAATTTTCGGAAAAAATATCTCATTTTCCAGGAATAGACGTTACTGACTTAGTTTTTCTTCTAGTCCTTTTAGCTAGCACATGATTCCATAAATAATCCTTTTTTTTTTTTTTAACTATTTTGACTTTTTTTCCACCAGAAACCTTCCTAATCCAAAAATGAGGATGAGGTACAACAGCTCCACCTAAAATCAATGACTAGAAAACATTGTTTTAAAATTTGGGGAGCACTGATCCTGCTGCCCTCATTCATGACCAAACTGATTCTTCCTTTTAGCACTCCATGTGCAGTCTGATTATAAAATCCCACCTGGAACTAGACCAAGTGAAGAATACAAAGGGATTGGCTGGAGCTAGTGCACTAGTTGCTTGTTATACACTGGTGTTCATCAACAGAATTATACCCTTTTAGAGTCAGATGATAAACATATTTCAGATTGAATGCAAACTCTGCCTAATTGATAGTGGCTGCCCGGAGGTCTGAGTTAAGACTTCCAGTTGTAGGCTAAATGAATAAGCACTCCTTGGCTTATTATCGACATATGCAAGGGCACAAAGTGGGGTAGTGGCTGTTCCCCGCTAAATATTCACACACTACCCTGGAGAAGTTATAATGAGGGCTATCAGGGAACTCATTTTCACCATTAATGAGCTCTGTAAACTTGGCCAATTAACTCCTTTGTGCTTGTTTCTTTATTAATAATATGAGGATAATACTAGTACCTACCTAAAGATTTTTGGTTTTTCGGTGGGTTGAGGAGGAGTGGTGAATAAATGAAACAAACTTAATAAGTTGCTTAGCGGAGTACCTATCAAAAATTAAGGGATTAATAAATGCTATATTAAAATGTTATCATTATAATAACCATGGCCATACAAGCCATCGGCATCATTTTCACCTGCACCAGGCGCTATACTAAGGCCTTTACATCTTTTTTTTGTTTTTTGTTCCTCACAACAATCTCATAAAATAGTTATTTTTACCACAATATAAATGAAGACAACTAACAGTTGAGAATATATATTGTCTTACATAAGGTCAAAAAGTTAGTTTTGGGAGCAGAAATAAATCCAGATCTGTGATTTACTGACTATGGTAACACATTCTTGTTATGTAGGAGCATGTGTATATTCATTCTCATAATAACAACATGTTTTAGTGGTATAAATAAAATCAATATGAAAAGGCAATCTACTGAATGGGAGAATATACTTGTATATGACATATCTAATAAGGGGTTAATATCCAAAATATATTAATAACTCACACAACTCAATATCAAAAAAACAAAAAATCTGATTAAATAATGGGCAGAGGACCTGAATTGACATTTTTCCAAAGAAGACATACAGGTGGCCAACAGACACACGAAAAATGCTCAACATCACTAATCATCAGGGAAATGCAAATCAAAACCACAATGAGATATCACCTCACACCTGTCAGAATGGCTATTATCTAAAAGACAGAAAATCACAAGTGTTGTCAAGGATGTGGAGAAAAGGGAACCCTCGTGCTCTGTTGGTGGGGATGTAAATTGGTGCAACTACCATGGAAAACAGTATGGAGGTTCCTCAAAAAATTAAAAACAGAACTACCATACAATCCAGCAATTCCACTGCTGGATATTTGTCCAAAGAAAATGAAAACATCCAAAGAAAAAGAAATATTCAAAAAGATATATGCATTCTTACGTTCTTTGCAGCATTATTTACAATAGCCAAGATATAGAAGCAACCTAAGTGTCCCTCAACAGATGATAGGATAAAGAAGATGTAGTATATATATACAATGGACTATTACTCAGCCATAAAAAAGAATGAAGTCTTGCCATTTGCAACAACATGGATGGAGGTAGAGGGTATTCTGCTAAGTGAAATAAGTCAGACAAAGACAAATACCGTATGATTTCACTTATAAGTGGAATCTAAAAAACAAAACTAAACAGAAACAGATTCATAGATACAGACAACAAACTGGTGGTTGCCTGAAGGGAAGGGAATGAGAGAATGGGTGAAACAGGTGGAGGGCATTAAGAGGTACAAATTTCCAGTTATAAAATAAATGTGACAGGGATATGAAGTACAGCAAAGAGAAT
Organism: Diceros bicornis minor; assembly: GCF_020826845.1. Classification (NCBI taxonomy): domain Eukaryota; kingdom Metazoa; phylum Chordata; class Mammalia; order Perissodactyla; family Rhinocerotidae; genus Diceros; species Diceros bicornis. The sequence continues at coordinate 26,697,306 of NC_080750.1, forward strand.
ATAGTCAGTAATATTGTAATAACTTTGTATGGTGACAGATAGTAACTAGACCTCTTGTGGTGATTTTTTTGTAATGTATAAAAATATCAAATCACTATGTTGTACACCTGAAACTAATATAATATTGTATGTCAATTATATGTCAATAAAAAAGTAAAAATAAAAAATAAAAACAAAATTGATATATTTTTGTTTAAACAAGATATTTCTTAAAGCTCTATTTGTAATTATCCCAACTTGGGATCAGTAAAATGAATGTAAGTCTTAGCCTATGAGTGGAAATTTTCTTAGAAAAAAATTTACAAGCTATTTCTTTTACGAAAATGGGAAACAGTCATATTAACCATTTAGAGGTAGATATAAGGTATGTTCACATTAAAATTTACAATTATTCTTAAATATTTTGTATTGTTAGCGTAGACAACAAAACAAATTACAGTACAGCAATTAGGCAAAATGTGCCTCCCTAAAAGTAAATAAATATTTATTTATTTATCGCTAACCTGTCTGAATGGGTCTTGGGAGTAAACCGGCTAATGATCTGAGAGCTCCTCCTGAAATTTCAACCTTCAGGAAGACACAACATAAAATGTGTATGCCATACATTGTTAAAAAGGAAATCCCCCAGGCCATATTCTATTGGAAGGTAGACCAGATTGTTTTTCAACAATGAACCCCTGCGCCTCCACAGAGGGCTCTTTCCCACAGCACTGTCACTGGGCTTAATCGTGTGACTTGCTTTGGTCAATGGTGTGCAGGCAGTGTGCATATTCTTGTGATTTAAGAAAAGAAAGCAGTCAGATTGGCAAAAGCTGGGTGGTGATGGGGACAGCGGCCAGAGAAGCGGTCCTAGAATTAGATGCCACAGACAACTCTTTAATAATTGAAATCTTTACTAGTTATAATTCTCTTAACTGTAAATGTTCTTTAGAATTGAAATTTCTTTTGCGCCCATTCTACCACCTTAGTCCAGAATTTTGGAACTGAAGGAATATATACGTAATTGGGAAACACCAATACCCCTAAATTTGAAAGCCTATAATAGCTTCTTAGTGAATCTCTACTCAAATTTTTCAGGATAGAAACTAAAAATGTTTATTTGTGCTGAGGGCAGAATTATTTATTTATTTTTTTTTAAATTTTCCTTTCTTTCTTTTTTTTTTTTGTGAGGAAGATCAACCCTGGGCTAACATCCATGCCAAACCTCCTTTTTTTTGCTGAGGAAGACCAGCCCTGAGCTAACATCTATTGCCAATCCTCCTCCTTTTTTATTTATTTATTTTTCCCTTTTTCTCCCCAAAGCCCCAGTAGATAGTGTATGTCATAGTTGCACATCCCTTTAGTTGCTGTATGTGGGACGCGGCCTCAGCATGGCCAGACAAGTGGTGCATGTGTGCGCGCCCGGGATCTGAACCCGGGCTGCCAGTAGCAGAGCGCATGCACTTAACCGCTAAGCCACAGGGCCGGCCGCAGGGCAGATTTAAAATTAGAACACAATATCGCTTTTCTAGTTGTCTCCATTGTCATGAGATTGCTTTTTTTTTTTTTTTAATGAAAGCTATTCTTTCAATATGAAATAATGAAGATATTCTTTTAAAATTTTTAAAGATATTCAGAGTACTTCTACACCCCTGAATGATTTCTACTTTAATTTTCTACTTCTAATGAATATTCCATTTTTATTGTAGCTCACTTCCAGATAACGCTCTTTTTATTACTACTTTGCTCCATTGGAAACCACCCTAAATGCAACACTTCCAAAGAACTTCTAATGCTCATTCTCTGTGGCAAGCTTTGCTAAAAATTCAGGGCTGAATACAAGAGTTATAATATCACGAACAGCTGATTTTTAAAAAGTAAATAATATATAATATTATTTACTTAATTTATTTATTTAATTTAATTTAATTTATTTATTTACTTTAATATATAATATTATATAATATTATAAGAATAATAGATATCTTTGTTCTTAAAAGTCTCATGGTCATCCTGACCATAGGCTACGTCTGACTTGGAATTTCTTCCCATTGTTCTCTTAACTTGTTTCACTTGAGCTGTGTTAAGAAGTGGAAAGTTCCTCTTGGTTTTATTAATTTATTCTGGCCTCTCTTTCCACTATGCCAAGAGTTCTGGACCTTCCTTTACATATCCCAAACATTATTAAGGAGCTTAACCAAGGTTTACCTATCTACACGTGGCCATAAGGACTTTATCTATTAGTAATACAAAAAATGTCAGAAACTTTGAAATAAATGCCCCTGTCTGAGCAAATAGCAAATCTGAAGAGCGTGGCTTCTTTCTCCATCATTCTTCTTTTTTTTTTTTTGTGAGGAAGATTGGCCCTGAGCTAACATCTGCCAATCCTCCTCTTTTTGCTGAGGAAGACTGGACCTGGGCTAACATCCATGCCCATCTTCCTCCACTTTATATGGGACGCCGCCACAGCATGGCTTGACAAGCAGTGCATCAGTGCGCGCCAGGGTTCCGAACCGGCGAACCCCGGGCCGCCGCAGCAGAGCACACACACCCAACCGCTTGCGCCACCGGGCCAGCCACCATCATTCTTTTTATAAGCATAAGAGAGCACTTTATAGATTTATTTTGCCTTGTACAAAGCTATCCTTTTATTTCTTTTTTGAAAGCAGAAGTGTCCACAGGAAGGCTTTGTTTATTTATTAATACTGAAATTCGCTTTTTCCTTTCCTTGAATTTCAGGTTTGCAAGGGACCTCAGAGAGCTGATCGAAAATAATGCCTTTCTCTCTCTCCCAAAACAGCATTGCCAGGTCTTGTAATGGATGATAAACTTCAGAGCTTTGGATTGTTCAGTTGCCTCAAATACTGACTTAATAATGTTCAAATATTTCCCATTTTAATGGATGTTTTAATTATAGTTTTGGATTTTACTTATATGCTCAAGTGGCCTCTACTTACATTTCTAAAGCAGAAAACTAGGGAAAACTAAGCACAGCACAGCCTTACTTCTGAGGTTATAAAAATCTGATTCAATTCCTGCATGATTTTTCAGTAGAAAAGCAATAGCTACATACATAAGGTAGGTGAAAAATAATTGGAAAGGAGAAAAACGTGCACATATAGTGTAAAGTTATAATAACACTGACAAAGATATAAATAAGCAGTATTCAGAAATGGTGTGAGTTGATTGGCAAAGATGTATTACAGTAGGATTAGTCACAGATGCAAACAATTTACAGGATAATTAGAAATACTCTTTGGCTTATTTACTGACCATTAAAAACTAAATTCATTTTAATAAATCTATAATTATGATACTCTGCTATGATGGATTTGTTTAGGAGCCTCCCTCTCTTTTATCTTTGCACCCATGCACACATGTCCTTCACAGATAGAAAAGCATAAAGGTGCTTCTAATTTTAGTGATTTCTTGTTGTTGGTGATGTTGCTGTTGTTATTGTCGATGCTCTAATCATTATGAGAAAAATTGAGTGGTGATCTGAATATACAAGTCTATTGACCAATATTTTTTTGAAACAAGTGAAACTTCCTAAATATGTCAATATGCCTTTTAAAATTCATGTTCATTTAACATTTTAGCATAAGATGTGTTCAAAGGATACAAAAATTGTGCAAAAATAGTCTAATATTCAAAGCTTTATGATTTATTAGCTGGCCTTTCTAGTAGCTTGATAATTAATCAGGTCCCAATGATATTTTTCTCTGCTTTAAAATCTAGAATTAAGTTTAGAGTGTTCACCGGAAGACAAAATATTTCTTCCATTTTTTGGTAACTATTATACTACATGAAATACAAAAAGGTTTAGTTGATCAGTTGATTATGTGATGAATCTAGTATGTTCAGCATAATACTCAATTATATGCAATTTCTTTTTTTTTTAATAATTTTATTTATTTATTTTTTCCCCCAAAGCCCCAGTAGATAGTTGTACGTCATAGCTGCACATCCTTCTAGTTGCTGTATGTGGGAGGTGGCCTCAGCATGGCCGGACAAGCCGTGCGCCGGTGCGCGCCAGGGATCCGAACCTGGGCCGCCAGCAGCAGAGTGCGCGCACTTAACCGCCAAGCCACGGGGTCGGCGTGCAATTTCTAATTCTTCCTGACAACATGTGAATTTGTTGGATTGGTATATCAGGAAAATATTGAAACTTGATTCAACTAAAAATGTTTTGACGCTGACTTTAAAATGCAGTGTTAGTATATTTTTTTAAGAAAATTCAGATATGGGGACACATATATAAAACTACTAAGATAACTTAAAATTTTGTTTAGCTAGGAGTTCTAATTTTTTTTTTCCTGAATCTGTAGAATCTGTATTCTCTAAATATAAAATATAGACTAGTTCTTATTATACCATTCTTGGTGCTCAGAAATGTATGTGTACATTAAGTACTTATTTGAAAGTAGAATTATATTCAGAGAGACATTGGGAAAATTACTAATTGAGTATTGATATAAAAATCTACTACATCTTTTAGTAAACAGTTTGGTTCAGAAGTAAATAATTAATATTTTTTAATCTCTTTAAGAAGGAGGGTTTTTAGATATATTTTGTATGTTTGTATATTTTAGTATGGACAGTAATTTCTAATTAAACAAAGAATGATCACAGATGATAATTTTTAAAGTATAGGATCAATACCTTTATTTTTTAATGGCATGTAATTTTGATGAAGATAAATGACTGGATGATGAAAATGTGAACATTCGTAACAAAATGGGCTATGACTCAGAAATAGACACTACGTATTTTGTGTGTATACTGCCTTGATTTCTAAATGATTTTATATCAGACAATTTTTCAGACATTAAAACACTTACTGATGCCTAAATGCTATCCAGATGTAGTAACCAAAAATTTAGAGCACTCGTTCAGTACTATATTAGGTGAGAAGAATACAAAAGGAATTGAAAAGATGACAACTTTGTCAAAGTAATTGCACTAAATTACAAGATGCAAAAGAGACTTTGAACTGGCTTGGGAAATATTTTGGAAAAATCCATTAACAAAGCATTTCCGCTAGTAAACTTTTTTTCAAAAGAAACCATTATTTAGTTGGAGGAACTTCTTATATCCACTGAAAATATTTTATTACAGTGATCCTAATTGTAAACTGCTTATGTTGGATATGAAAATTCTAAATTATAAGCATTTGGTAGTTAAATGCAAAATGTTAGAACTCTGCAGCTGGAAAAAATCTTAACAGTCTTTAAAAACATGTACATTCACATCAGTATTACTAAACAGAAGCCTCAAGTAGGGCAAATATATTCAAGAGCTTTCTTTCCCTCCCCCTCTCTTCGTAGCAATCCAACTGTGTTAAATCATGCAAAGAGAAAACGAACAAATAATTCACTCCAAGGCTGGAGATCAATGTTGCAGAATACCTGAGAGATAGAAGCCACTCATCAGCAAGCCCAACCAGGCATTAAGAAATTAATGCTGAATAACCAAGAGGATAGGAACCTGCTGTGGTTGTTTGGTTCACTGCTTCATGGGGCTTGGCTCACACAGAGCACATATACTTCAGAAATGTGAGGTGGATGACGCTTTCTTACTTAGCCTTCGTTGTGTATTTCAAGCAGTAATTGCTTGTTGAAATGAGTTGCTCACAATACACTTAGAACTTAATATCCCAAAGTGTAGGCTAGAGAGGACTGGCTGTTATTTTTGCTTTAAAATTGGTGGCTTCATTTGTGTTGTTGACATTTCCAACACTCTTTTGGAAAAACAGAAAATTCTGGAACTGGAACAAATAATAACAATTCCCCCAGAACATTTTTGGGGTTGGGGGAAGAGAGATCTAAAACTTGAAACTGGAAAAGGGTTAAAGCAGACAGTGTATCTGAAAAAGCTCAGAAGACTTCTTTTATTCTCTCTCCAAAACATCCTTTTTGTTTTAATTGAGCTAAAAGTCCCAGATGGGAAAAAACACCCCATAACTGGAAAGAAACCACAGCTCTATTTATTTTTCAATCACTACACAGATGCTTTTGGATTTCTTCTGAGTATGGGCATTCCTCCACAGAAGGTAGATGTATCTTTAATAAGATGCTTCACCATGTAAGTATCTAGAAAGAAATTCAAAGTTACTAATGTTTTTAAATTGTGTATTCTAACTTATTTCAGCATGCCTAACTAATTCACTGTGTGTTAAGTACCTTCATTGCACAGATCACAAGATGAATATTGTTAATCTGCGGAAAACTTTTCTTCAACTACTGAGAGGAATAATAATACATAAATGCCAGTCTGTACATGGTATTTTTTTGTCATCACTATTTATTTTATCTAGCTATATTTCGTCTCAAAAATGGTAATCTTGGTGGCGGTAAATGTTCAACTGGGACAAAATTTGAGTCATGTAATACAGAAAAAAATAAACAGAATAATTTCCTTTTTAGTGTTTTAGGATGTTAGAAATGTCAATTTGGATCAATACGTAATCAACATAATTGATTGTGGATGATATTTAAATTGTATCCAAACCTTTACTGAAAACCTTTCAGACACACTGGCCTCTTTGATGATACATAAACATCTAAGCACACCTCTGTCTTAAGTAAGACATTGGTGTCCTCTGCCTAGACTTCTCTTCTCCACATATGTGCATGGCTTTCTCCCTTGACTCCTTCTGGTCTTTATGACAGCACTGTTTAGTGCTGCATAGATTGTGGCCTGCATGATGCAGGAGGCATCATCCACACAGATTACAGTGTGAATGACACTCCCTGGAGTTGTTGATGCTACAACCCTCATATTTGTATTATACATATGCCACCCTATGAAAGAGGCCTTCCCCATTCCTCTCCAATATTCTCGTCCCCTTTCACTTCTTAGGATATATCTCCATAGCACACACAGCATACTTTCCTTAATGCCTTTGTCTCCCCTTTTAGAATATAAACTCTATGAAAGTATCGGTTATTGTCTATTTTTCTACAGATGTATTTCTAGCATCTAGAAGAGTGGTAAGCAGTCAATAAATTTTGTTGAATAAGCAAACAGTTTGTGCCATATCTTGTACAGAGTGTTTGTGGGGGGGGCAGAGAGACAGAGACAGAGACAGAAGATAGTGAGAGAGTTAGAGAAGAGAGAGCAAGTGAGGGATAGAGAGAAAGAGATTTAACCTATAAAGATCTTGTGTGAATGGGAAAAGAGACAAGAAAAAACTTCATATCAGGAGGACAAAGACAACTGTGGAATGTGATACATGGTATAGATGTAGAAACTGCTACTGATGTAGATCAGAGTAACATTGACGTAGGGCTAATTTAGAGGTCACAAATAGAGATATGGTGCAGAAAAAAAATTCAGTGTAATAATGTAGGATATTTTCATCCTTCTTAACAGAGTCACTACAAAAAGATTTGTTTTTCTTGAAATTATGGTAAAAGAGGATGCTATAGTTGGACAGGGCAGGTAAGATCCTTCCTTGATCAAGCCAAGTATGTGCTTAAAATCCACCTGATCATTAATATGTTTATTATAGGGGATTTTATATTTAGGCTAGTATATGAGGGATAATTGGAGAAGAAAAGTTTAAGGAATCATTAAAATATTTATATTAGTGATAAAAATTATTTCAGATAAAATTGTTTGCCAATCACACGGATATATTAAAGTTAAAATAGTAATTCAGCTTTTCATTGATTTTCTTGGTTTCTACTCACAGGGCACAGAGTATAATATCTGTGTCATACTTATTTTTGCTACCTGAAGAAAACAGCAAGTATGAGAATTGCAAAAATATGTGTACATTAAACTTCAAATAAAAAATCATTCACATGGTAATTATTAGAGACTTTGTAACTTAGGGATAGTAAAGTGATACAATAATAATTTTTAAAATTTTGACCTTGAATAAGGTACAAAAATGCTAAATAAGACTAAAAGACATCAGAACGCCTTATTAAAATATTTATAATCCTGTTAAAGTAGCAGATTGTCTTTTCAAAACAGCAAAGATAAAATAGATTTAAAATATAATTGAATACTTCAGTAAAAATCTTCATTAGCTCCATAATGATCATTTTAACATTTTACTTAATTCTTTATCTTTTTCATACACTCTATTTTCAGAAAAATGGTCTTCAATGATTTCAACATACCATTCTGATCATTATTACAGTTTGTAATAGACCATAAACAGTAAACTGTTTTCATAAAACAAAATTTCAAAATACAGTCTTGTAAAACCCTCTGTTTATACTAAATGGTCAGCAAGATTTTCTAATAACTTTCTGGAGCAACTGGCTCTATAATAAAAAGTTAACCTGACCATAATCATTTTACTTTTGCATTTTACTGGTTCCTAAGGAAATTAGCTAGGGGACATAATCCTGGTTACTACCAATCGTACATGGTAATTCTCTAAGGGGCTCTAAAAATATAGATGGAAGTGTCGAAATCTTTGTTCACATGAGGGTTCACATTTAAGAAAAATTCTAAATATGTCTTTTCCTACTTTTCTATGCCTGTTCCTAAATGCTTCTGCTTTTAATTTTCTAATATTTTCTCTTTGATATCAAAAGAAACCTGTGACTCTCAACAGCACCACATATTTTTGCCAAGAAAAATAGTATAATTGCTCGAAGATAATTCTAAATAAATAATCTTCTTATACATTTTAATATAAGCACATTTTATGTGTGCTTATTTGACTGCACAATTAATATTCCTTTAATCACATAATTTCCCATTGCGTAATTTTTTGAGTTGCATTTCTGACAAAGGCATCTTTCTACAAATGCATTCAAATGGAAACCATATCTTATGTTTGATTGTGGCTTAATATTTTAAATCTATTTAAATTACTACAAAAGTCCTAGTTATCTATTACCATTAGTTGTTCATTTAATGACCAATGTCAGACACCCCACAAATGTATCCACCATTAAAATGATTTTTAAAATTTAGAATACATCCAATTCTCTGAGAGATTTTATAAAATGAAAATAGATGTGTGCTGTGCTTATAGATGTCTGATTCACAAAGTCTAGGATGGGTCCCCAGATTTTGGATTTGGGGCATCTGTGGATTCGGAGGACGATAGTTCAAGAACACAATTTGAGAAACACTGAGTAACAGAGTCAATATTTTTACCTCTTAAGTTATAGCATCAATGCGTTCATAATCGATCAACTGCTGCTTAGAGCATTTCCCCTGCTTTGTTACCTTCATAGGACCAACGCACAAGTTTTCCTAGGGGCTTCAAAAGATGTTTATTAATTGTTGCATTTGCACTCAATAAATAATATCTTGTTGAACTAAGGCATTTTGTAGGCCCTCGATTTTTAAAGGTGTTGAAATATGAAAGAGCACAGGGAGAAAAAGGAACAAAATAGAAATAGACATGGCTAATAAATAACAAAAGAAGTTTAAAGTAAGATGTAGTCAACACCTTAATTGAAATAGATCATTGTTTCCCAATAAATTTGAGACTTTATATATAATAGCTATTTCGGCAAAGATTCAAGAAAATACACTTTATCAACTTTTGGTGGGACTTAAATTTATGTTTTCTGCTGGGCAATAAACCAATATGGAATTAGGATCTTACAAATTTCAAACCCTTTATCAAAGTAATTCTACAGCTTGGTGCAAATCCTAAGGAAATAGCACAATATTGTTTGTTTACTGATTTATTATTTAAAATAGCAATATATCAAGAGTAACTTAAAAAAATATAGAGCATAGTTACACAAATTTTAGTAATAAAACATGATATAATATAATGATTTAAATACTGTTTTCAAAGAATGCATAATATCAAGGGAATATTCTTCATGAATTATAAAGAAAAAAATAAGAAAATGTATAAAATGTAACTGTCTTTTTAAAAACAGAGTGATACAAGCATACAAGTGTTTGTGTGTGCAATGTGTAGAAATACATCAACATTTCTGTAGAGGGTACCGCTTACAGTTGTGATTACATGAGTGATTTTCAATATCTTTTTGTTACTTCTCATTGTTTTGTGTATGTTTTACACTTTCCACAAATTATAAAAATAAGTATATTAAAAATTGTCCTATTATTGCAAAAGATTTGTGTTTGTTTTCTAAACATTCTTCTAAGTTTCAGTAAATATTTCTCCTAAGGAGGGTCTAAGACTTTCAGTTAGTGAATTAAGTCAGAATTCTTCAGAATTATTGCTATAAAGAATTAAACTAGAATAAAATGTCTAGAATTGCAATGTGGAAGCCACATTTATCTCTAATTTCATGTATTAGAAATTTATGCCCTTTTTACATTCTTGAAATTATTAATCTCATCAAAATTTTTAATAATAATATTTATCATTCAGTTAGGGCTTAGTATGTACTAGACCTCATTGTAAATGATTTACAAATTTTAACTCACCTAAATCTTAGGACAGTCTTACGAGATAGGTCCAAAACTAGGGGGCAACCAGTGAGACACTCAACTTGGCACAAAATGGAACAGGTCACCAAAACAAATCAACAATTAAGATAAGTAATATTTTAATGCAATATTAAAAAATAAAAATCAATGCAAGAAAATCCAAGGTGAATAAAATATCAACATTTTAAATAAAGGCACGGACAATATGACTGCTTTTTCCTTTTGCCTCAGATGTCAATATAATTTGACATGGCACTACTAATAGATACGTACTTGAATTACTATCAGCATTTTTTCTTTACATTTAAAGAAACAGAGATAATAAAGATTAGGTGACTTACTATGATCACACATCTACTTAAGAGTTAAATTGAGGGCAATGAACCCAGGCAGTCTGGCCCCAGAGCCCTTGCACTTAATCCTTACAGTAAAGAGGACACTTTTTTAATCATTTTCTTTTTTTTTTTTTAATTTTTTGTTTATTGCAGTAACATTGGTTTATAACATTGTAAAAATTTCAGGTGTACATCATTATACTTCTATTTCTGCATAGATTACATCATGCTCACCACCAAAATACTAATTACAACCCATCACCACACACATGTACTGAATTATTAATGAACCATATTTTGCTTCATCCCTGTATTTCCCTCTGTGGACTCTAATCAAGAGACGGTCTTTGTATCCTTTTGTTTTCCTGTGCCCATGACACTGTCACCTTCTTTGTTTTGTAAGATGGTAGATGTCACAGTCCAAGAGTATTAACACAAACACAAGATTATATATTAAAGACTTTTTATAGGCCTATTCTCCTGGTCAACATGAAGAAAATAGAGGTTGATAACTCCTTCACTCTAGGAAAGAGATACAGAACTTACTCTGGGGAAATATAGCAATACAGAAACAATGTGCCCCAAAACATTGTCAAGTAATAAATACTCAATTAGAAGTTGAGACTTTATTTTTTTTTAATTTTTATTTTTTGGTGAGGAAGATTGGCCCTGAGCTAACATCTGTGCCCATCTTCCTTTATTTTGTATGTGGGATGCTGCCACAGCATAGCTTAATGTGTGGTGCAGGTCTGCATCCAGGATCTGAACCTGCGAACTCAGGCTGCTGAAGCAGAGCACACTGAACTTAACCACTATGCCACCAGGCCAGCCCCTAGAGGTTTAGACTTTAAATAAAATATTTGAGCATATGCAAGATCTACCATTATAAATATCTTCATTATGTAATTAAAAACAGCTTCATGGTATGTATTTGTACCTTATTTGCTAAGATCCAAAATAAGATACAAAGAGTAATAGCTGAATTTTGTCAAACTATTATATGTATTTAGCAAAAATACAAATTTCTTCTTTCCACTGCCCCCAGAGTTACTTACATTTATTTATTTGACATACAAGGTGAATATCAAGTTTAATGTATGTTTAAGAATTGCATATGGAGAAAAGCATAAGTGACTAACAATAATTATGTGTTCCAGATTTTCAGATATCAAATTTTCCTTATCAGTTAATTTATATAATACTTAACCAGATCCTTTCTAACTAGCACATATATTTGAAGGTTAATTTTATTATTTTAGTAGGTCAACCTAAAGCATTCACAAATATCCCATCACTGTTGTATTTTACTTAATAAGAGAGCCAAAATAAATCATGTTTTTCATTGTTTTGGGTCCAATGATCTCAATGTTTTTTTCCCCCTCCACTTTAGAAAAAGACCTAAATATCATAATGTACAGTTACATTAAAAATATGGAATCTATTGATCTTTTCTTTTCACAAATAATATTTTCCCTCTTATTTAGAGTTAACACTAAAGATATTCTAATGTTCTTGGTACAAAGATAAAACATTTGGTGTAGTAATCTGAGATATTCATTAGCAACAATTACGCTTACTGATATTTTGATGAAAGAACAAAGAAATAAGTTTGAATGGTAAATTCAGTACATAGTCCTAAAATAGGATTGACATCAGCGGGATTTTCTCAAAATCATACTTACTTTGTTATGCTACTACGAAGGGTATTTCCAATTAATGTATCTATGAAAAATGAATAGTTTAAAAATGACCTTAGAGATTTAGCATGCTCTTGGAGATTAAATCAACGTTGAGGACAGGGAAGTTTTCAAATAGGAGTAGCATAAAGGTCACTGTTAGGTACATTTTGTTAACACCTATATACTAGTGTTGTGAGAAAGAAATGTTCAGAATGCTGTAAAAGTGTGCAACAATCATAAAGTAAGAGATATCACAGAAATTCATAGATCCTTTTTGGACTATACTACATTAAAAATAACATTTGAGAGATGCACAAAATATATTCAACTTTTAACATGTAGTAATATAACTAGGGTAAAGTAGCACACAATACAAAACTAGAAGTGGCAATGTAGAAGTCAAAATCTTATTTGATCAGAACGCACCAAAGTAGACGTAAGATTTAAAATGTAGAATTTAATTTCAAAAATTTCTAGACTGAGAAAGCACAATTGGTTTTTTTGCACATATTAAGTGCCAAATATCTGACTCAGTTGTGAACTGATCTTTCCCCTTGTTTATCCTTCAGTGTGAATGGTAAATAAAAAATAAATTTTTATTAGGAATTTGCAGGATTTTTTTTTAATCTGAAGACGTTGCAGTCATTGTACAAGAAATTGCTTTGTCTATACCTTAAAAAGCCATGTTGTAATTTTTGGCTTCCACTATTCAATCTTACATTAAAGTAACACCTCTCTACATTTTTCTCATTTTAAAGTTACACATTTATACGTACCTGGGAGGATTAATGAGAGTTTCAGTGTAGTTGAACCCAGTCTTGATACTGAATGTCTTCCATGTTATTAAGTACTAATGATTAACGTAGAAAGGGTAGAATAGAAGGTCCCTTAACAATTTTCTTTAAAACCTCCCCAGAGCCTGTTATTTCCTACCAGTTGCTCAATTCTATTTGATTAAGCAAGAAATTATGGAATGCCTACCGCGTAATAAGTATTTAGCCAAGTATTAAAAGAACACAGTTATACAACTGTTTTAGATCACTGTAGTACCATTTACTAATGCAATATGAAGGAAAAATTCATAGAGCAATATGTGAATCCTGGATTACTTTATGTGCAAACTCAAAGACGAAATATGTGACACAGTCTAAGTGAATTTTAGTATATGGTTTATAGGATTCCACTATGCACCAGTCAAAAATCTACTTTTTATTGGCTAATGATGATTTCCCTAATGCTTCATCAAGAACTGGCTTCATAAATAGGTGTATCTAGCCTATGTGATGTATTTTTTTTCTTTCATATTTTTTTTTTCTGTGTGTGTGTGAGGAGATCAGCCAGGTGCTAACATCTGCCAATCCTCCTCTTTTTTTTTTTTTTTTTTTGCTGAGGAAGACTGGCCCTGGGCTAACATCCATGCCCATCTTCCTCCACTTTATATGGGATGCTGCCACAGCATGGTTTGGCAAGCAGTGCGTCGGTGCACACCTGGGATCCCAACTGGCGAACCCCAGGCCGCCACAGCGGAGCACGCGCACTTAACCGCTTGCGCCACCGGGCAGGCCCCTGTGATGTATTTTTATGAGTTCTGGAAAGTCTATTGCTTAAAAAGTTAAGTCAACCGCTTGTTTGATACTTGCTTAAATTATATCAAAGTGAGACACAGCCTTTATTTTGATAAAGAATGATGTGGCTAAAAGTTTAAATATTCTTTGAAAACAAAGCATGATGATAATAATGTATAATGAGTTGTAAATAGAGTAAGGTAAGAGAGTAGAGCCATATGGTTGCCTAATAAATACAGATTTCTTCCTGAGTAAATCCATTTTGAAAAATTGAACTTTATCTTAAATTATATTATTTCCTTCCTGTTTAAGAATGCTCAAGATTTTGCTGAATATAGAATAGTAAAATCTTGCCATTCTTGAGAGTATATCTTCTCAAAATTCAACTTTTCTGCTCAATGAGCTCTTTAGCTAAGATAGCAATATTATAGTTCACGAGGGAAGTAAAATATATACTAATCAAAGGAAACATAAACATGTATATACTGGTTCATTTCATGCACTCTCTTTAGGGAGCACACATGAAGTCACTGAGGGCACATAATTTCTGCATACATTTTGTATTGTGAAATGTCAATCACCTGGTTTCATTACAGTTAGAAACTATTTGTACACACACTTTATACGTTTTGCACTTTGCAAGCCATTTTCAATGAATCAACATGCTGTATGACTTTTTCTGTCTTACAGTTTACAAACACTAACAGTGAAACTCTATATTAGTGTAAACTGTTTATAAATTGATAACCTTGTATGACACAGTACTAGAACCAATCATTTTTAAACAATTTAAGTAATTCTGAATAAAACTTGAAGGCTGCAATGTTTACTTTACGAATAGGAGTACACCTCCCTCCCCCCTTTATCTTTTGGCCAGGGTAAATTGAGGATTGTCTTTGGAAATGGATTTTATTAATTTACTTTAGCTGTCTGAAAAGTTAGCAACAATTACTCCATATAATATTTGTTAATTTTAGAGAGATGTTAAAAGTGTAGGGAATATGCAGGGTCATTAAATAAGATGACAGGTTAGGATTGAATATTCAGGATCTTGGGTGGCATTTGCTGCAATGTACTTAAAAATTAGATGGAAGCAAGAATAAAAATTTATCTTGAACAATGTGTTTGCTCTTTTACTTTTTAAATGTGTTTTAAAAAATAGATATATTTGTAGAGTAATACACATTATTTTTTTTTCATTTTTGATATAATTTTTCCTGATATGTTAAATGAGGATGTAGGTTTTTGAATTATCACCCTTACTTGGAAAAAACACTGGTACTCCTCTAAACCTCTCCAAAGACTTATCATGACGTTTGGTTAAATTAGCCTTCAATGTTTATATAGCCATAATTCTGCAGATATTTAGATTCTTACACACACACAAAAAAGTTTTTCCCTAGGAAATACTTTTGACTCTATTCTACTCTGAATTCCTTTTTCTATGAATCATACGTGTGCTGTTTTCTTCTTTGTTTCGAGAAAACACATCCTTCAGTGAACAGGAACATGGAGGACCTTCTATGGCTGAAAATATCTTCATCTTACACTAATGTTTGCAGGATGTTTTAGCTGGGTGGAGAATTTAAACTGGAAATAATTTTCACTCAAGTTTTGACAGGAATTGCTTTACTATTCTTAGTACCCATTATTGATAGCAATAGTTGTCCTTGTCATTTTCTTTATATTGCATTAAGCTACTTTGTTTTTCTCATTTAGAAGCTCAAAGAACATATTTTTAAACATATTTGTTTTAAAATTTCATAATTATGTACCTTGATATTAGTCGTATTTTATTCACTGGGTTGCACATTGTATGGACATTTTTAAATTGAGAAATTAAGTCCTTCAGTCTGCATAATTTTCTAGTTATGTATTTCTTTGATCATTTTTACTTCTAATTGTAAATTCACTTTCTGAAACTCCTATAACTCAGCTTTAGAACATCCTGAATTGATTCCTAAATTTTCATATATATTTTTATGCTTAATTAGTCCAATTTAGTTAATTTATTTTATTTATTGAAAGTAGCTTTCAAATATTATTGTGATTTTAAAAAAATCTTACCATCATGGGGCCAGCCCAGTGGTGTGGTGGTTAAGTTTGCACACTCCACTTTGGCAGCCCATGGTTCACAGGTTCAGATCCCAGGCACGGACCTACACACCATTTATCAACCCATGCAGTAGCAGGCATCCCACATATGAAGTAGAGGAAGATGGGCATGGATGTTAGCCCAAGGTCAATCTTCTTCAGCAAAATAGGAGGATTGGCAACAGATGTTAGCTCAAGGCTAATCTTCCTCATCAAAAAAAAAAAAAATCTTAATATCACAATTAATTTTCAAGAATTATTTATTTCATGGTACGTGTCCCTTTCTTTTTTATACAGCACTGTTTTTGTTTATGGTTACAGTATTTTCTCTTAACTCTGAGATTATTAATTATAGTTTCTTTGAAGTTTTACTCTGCATTCAGAATTTTTGTTTTTATTTTGATCTCTGTAAATTCATATTAAAGTCCTCCTTTTCTTTTATTCTTTGCTTTTTTATATTTTAGTTGAAGGCCTTAAAAACTAGTTGGAAGCGTGAGAAGGATGCAATGACTGGAGGATTACAATCTAGTTTTTCAAATGAAGTTGTGGGTGTTTCATTGGAGCTCACTTATGGCAATGTGTCCTCTGAATCGGTCAGTTTCAACTGGCTGCCCATTTCTGGGACCCCAGTGGAGGGAAAAGGAAGAGTATACAGATTTTTCGCTTACTAAGGAAGATAGAAATACATCCCACAAATGTTTAAAATGTTCCTTAGATCTAGTTTCCCCATGTTCTTGGTATTCTTCCGTGAGAAATTTTGTTTTGTTTAACTTTTTATGGATCAGTATTTCCAGAAAAGAAATCTCTTACCTTAAACCAGAATTGCAGAGATTTTAGTCTTGAAACAAAGAAATGAAGGAGGGCATCTAAGGGTCTAACTGTTCCCTGTACAATATTTCAACTCCACTTCTAACTCCACACATTATTCATTTTTAAAAATATCTTGTACCTTCACCTTCTGAGCCTTGTAGGCATTGTTTGACTCCAATTTAAGTCTTCTTGGCTTCTGCTTCTGTAGTAGATGAAGTCATTCTCTCCATTTTATAAAATTACCCTTTGTTCTTCAATTTCCAAAGGTTTTTCATATTGTTCATCTCCTATCATTTTCTTTTCCATTTTCTTTATTCTTTTGGCTTTTATGTAGTTTTATTCTTGCCATATTATTAGTTGATTAATCAGGTAAGTGGAGATAACCAATTCTATTTCATATACTAAATGTCTTTCTCATATTTCATTGGATTCCATGGAGGAAGTAGAGATAATCAAATGTATTCGACATACCACATGATTTTTTAAATATTTCTTTAGATTATTTCTCTTGCAATACGGTCTTTTTTTTTTCATTCTATGCATTTGTACATTTTTTTATACGTGTGTGTGTGTGTGCGTGTGTGTGTGTTTCTCTTTGGAAAACTACATGTTTGGTTTTCAAATAATCTAATGTTTAATTTTTTACCTTTAAATGGATATCTTAAATCTCATCTTTTATTTATAAGTTTCAGAGAGTATCTATTGATGCCCTGTAATGAAAAATGAGACAGTAAGCTTGTCTACCATGGCTTTCATCTCTTTGTTCCCACTTGCATTTGTTATTTTTATCCTTTAACTAAAAGTTCAAACTCAATCTTTCTCTTCACTCCTCTTGCTTTTTCTGCCTTGGCTAATTGTCATCTAATTTTTTGAATTGTGGATTATTTGTCTGCTTCTATAGACAGGTTTTCTTAGTGATACGTGCAAGATGGTCTCAGATAGCCCCAAATAATTAAAATTGCTAAATTTTTATACTCGTAATTCATACAGTTTTATAATTGGCCTAACCTGGGTCACTCTCCCATTTATTTGACAAGAATAACGTTAGCGGATGCGGTGATTGTGTATCACAAGGAGAGGGAGTCAGGTTGGTTCCCAAAAAGAATGTAGTATAGTCTCACAAATATTGTACATATTCACTGTTTTTGATAATGTACCTGTTTTTTTTTTACATTTTCAAGAATTATAATTTTAGTAATCTATTAGGTAAACTACAGCAAGTCTGGGATCCTTAAAACCAGCCCTAGGCTTGACGATTCACTAGAAGGACTCACAGGACTCAGCATATAGTTATACTCACAGCTAAGATTCACTACAGTGAAAGGATACAAAGCCAAATCAGCCAAGGGAAAAGGTAGATGGGGTGAAGTCCAGAGAAAATTAGATGCTAGCTTCTGAGAGTCTTCTTCCAGTTGAGTCACAAAGGATGTGCTTCATTCTTCCAGCAAGAAGTAGTCCTAACACGCATAAAATGTCCAGGGTTTTTATTGGGGCCGATCACATAGGCAGTCTCTGCTTAGCATGTACCAAAAATCAAGACTCCCAGAAGGAAAGTAGGTGTTCACTATAAAGCCATAGTGTTTGCACGAACAGTTAGGCATAGTTTAAGCATACTCCTATCTGTTCTGGGAATAGTTGGAATCCTGAAATCCAAGGTTCTGTAAGCCAGCCAAGGGCCAAACTTGCAAGCTGGCCTTTCTAAGATTAGCAGTCTTAAGCTTACTATGGTAGCCTCTTTCTACACACACAATTTTTAGTTATTAACCTTAGTTCTATACATATAAACAAATGTAATCCTATTGGTCATTTCAAATACAACAATCTCTCCAATCTTGAGCCTATGTTTTAATTCAATAGTTTGTTGGATGAATTTTATCATGATGTTTCATCAAAAAGAACAGGTAAACCTGTACAGAACAATGCTTCAGAACATTGGCCCTGGAGTTCTGACTTCATAAGATAAAATCCATACCTTTTGTGTGATATTGCCCACCTAACCTAAGCTCTCTCAGTTTCCTTCTGGATTGAGGTTAATAATGGGCTCAATTGGTTTCTCTTTCTTTTCTTTTTTGACTGTGCCTTGTCTACAAGCTAATAAAACCACAATATTTCTTCAAGAATACCAAGAATTTTTGTCTGAAAATTTTTCTGTATTTTTAAGTCCTCCTTTTGCGTGTGTGTTTTTAAACAACGTTGTTTCTTATATCCTTTCATAACTTTGGTTTTCTTTTTGTAGTGTCTCTGCACGAGGCCCTTGCTGTTTCTTCTCTATTGCTCATCTCTGTCTGATGCCAGGGGTGTCCCTGGGCCTCGGGTTTGCTCACCATAGTGTAAGTGCACCATATGGAGAACAAGCGGGCTCCACAGGCATTTTTAATACAGATGTTTTCTGAATTTCCCTATCACAGCTGCAGAGACATCTCTTCCAAGGTCGTATACCTGTGCTGTTCTCAGTGTTTCTCCTGTTAATAATGATTACAGCCTGTATCGCATCTCCCCAAACCACTCACCAAGATGGCCTTTAAGTTTTTCTCAGCTTGACTAAACTTTACACAAGTTTCTTCTTGACTAGAGGCCCTGACTTTCCTTTCTTAGAGCACTTACTTTAGAAAACTTGCAATTGTAAATTCTTTCTCTTCTCCTTTGAGATGTAAATCTTCTCCCAGCCTCTTGCTAGTTACACAACCCAGGAATATCTTTCTCAAGGACCTGGGAACCATCCTTTTGAAATATAACGATCAAGAAAGATAGTGCCACTGTCTACCAGTCTCTACGGCTGGGTAGGAACATAACTTCAATAAATGTCCGTTAGCAAACACAGATGGCCTAATTGCATTGACCAGCACCCCCCTAACACCCTTCAGTATTTTTCCAATAGCTCACCCCAGAACTTAAAAACTCTCCCACTTTTTGTTTCAGAGTAGTTGAGTTCAGTCTCTCTCCCCTATTGCAATAGTCTTGAAAAAGTCTTCCATGCCCATTTAACTGCATCAGGTGCAATTTCTCTTTAACACCACCAAGAACTCCTGATCCTGATTTATCCTGCTATACTTTCCCTCTGTTTCACATCATTGATCATCTTTCTATGTATTATACAATTTACTTATTTATAATGTTTATTGTTCATTGTTTGTCAACCTTCTACTAAAATGCAAGATTTGCAAGTGTAGGAATCTCTACCTGCTTTTCTTTTTTTCCCCACTAATATACCGCAAATGCTAGAAGAATACCTGGAACAAAATAAACAGTTAATATTTATTGTATTTAAAGTATTCTTGTTAGTTTGAAATTTGGAATCTGAGATGCTTTCTAGTTTCACTGAAGCTAGCTTTATCCTTTATTTTTCCATGATATTCTTGATTTCGATTGGTTTCAGAGAAGGGAGAGGATGAAAAATGTCTTTAATACCAAGTTATTAACACAAAGACTGCTATAGTATTTTAAAACTAGTTAACATTTTTCATTAAAATATATTTAAGGAAGATTTATCTAATTTACTTATAATTCATTTGTTTAGTAACGTTTATTATTTACTCTGTGTAATAGTTCTCACTATAAATAAACACATATATTTTTCATTAGTCCTTTAAAGTTTGCATAATATGTGTTTAGGAGGTAGAGTTTTATTTATCCCTTCTTCTTTGAATGAATCTATGCACTGAATATTCAATATAATCAACAGGGTTTGTCAAATTTGTTTAGGGTGATGATTTTACATCCCTACCTTATAACACCCAGATAACAAAACCAATGCTCAGGTTGAGTGTCCAAGAAATTCCAACAGCAGAGTACAGCGAAGAATACACACTCTAGATGAGATGTCACCCCAGGAATGCCACAGAATATTCCAGTCGTTGTAGTGTTAAAGTCTGTTATCAACTGGGGAAACATCTTTTTCATCATTAAACTTTATTTAGAGCTACTAAACTGATATAATCGGGGAAGCTCTTCTGTGCCTTGCATTCCGAGATTCTCATCTTTCCAGAAGGAAAACATGAGGTACCATGATGGATTTGACATTTTCCTTAAAAAGCACAAATATGAAAATGATACACATCTGCCTGTAGATCTATGTTGTCTTCTATGATCTCTAGAAAAAATTATTTGAATGCTTACCTCTACATTTCAGTCTATCTCTTTATAAACAAGGTATTGCTTCTCAGTCTTATTCTCCATAATTTCCCAAGACTCAACTGCAAATAACACTTGCTTCATTCCAGCCATAACCAGCTTCCTAATATCCCCCAAACATGACATGCTGTGTTACTTCTCTATACCTTTGAAAACCAAGTGTCTCTCCCTGCTAACACCTACTACTCCTCAAAGATATAATTCAAATGTCAACTTATCAGTAAAGTCTTTTCTAATTCACTACAGCTGATAGTTCTCCCTCTATTTTCCCAATTTCTCTGAAAACACCTCTTTCACCATCTGATAAATTTTTATTATAATTATATGTGCATATATATATATTTTTTCAAGTCAAACCTTTGAGGGTTGGTAAGATGACTATTATTTTAGAACTCTTTGAGGATAGAAAGCTACATTTTAAGGGTATAGAATAGTGCCTTACCCAAAAAAAACCAACGTATTTTTTGGATGAAAAGAATTAACAAAGTGAACTATATCTGCTCATTATTTGGTTTATAGTAGGTGGTTATGGAATAAATAGTTATGAATGCCTAATGAGATTTATTTCCTTAAATGTAGTACATAAAGTTGTATTTAAACCTAAGCTATTGCTGCTGCACAAAGACTTACCCAATATCAGAAAAAAGTCAAGAACAGTTTCAACGTATCACAATCTCATTTTATTTCTTGAGTATTTTTGGCTCTAAAATGATTGAGTATGCTATTTTTTTCTTTTACAACTGCTTTTGAATTGTTAAATGACTTGAATTTGCAAATGCAAAAAAATCTTGAATAATTAATATTATCCCTTTCCATATGGGAAAGCATTTCATGGACATCTATTATGAGCTTTTGTCAATATATTATTTGGAATGTGCTATAGACTAAATGTTTGTGTCCCCCCCAAAATTCATATGTTGAAAGCTAAGTCCCTATGTAAGGGTATTTTGAGGTGAGGCCTTTAGGAGGTGATGAGTTCACGCAGGTGAAGCCCTCCTGAATGAAATTAATGCCTTTATAAAAGAGGCCCCACAGAGCTTCCTCGTTCCTTCCACCATGTGAGGACAAAGTGAGAAGAAGACTGTCTGTGAACTAGGAAGTGGGCCCTCATCAAACACCAAATCCACCAGCACCTTGATCTTGGACTTCCTAGCCTCCAGAACTGTAAGAAATACACTTCTGCTGTTTATAAGCTACCCAGTATGTTGTATTCTATTATAGCAGCCCGGAAGCACTAATACAGAATGCAAGCAATGGATGCAGGCTACAAGAATCATCACAATTTGACAACGCAGTGAGGCTTGCCAACATAGAAACAACCAACATGTCCTAAAAAGTTTAAGAGCAATTAGTCCTGACACGAATCACATTCATATCATTTTTGGCCATTCATTTATTCTATAAATATTTATAAAGAAATAATACAATATTGTGGTTAAGGAAAAGGACTCTGGATAAAATTGCAGATAAAATACAAGACACCTTTACAATGCTTGGAAAAAACTTATAGCAAAAAAAAAAAAAACCCAAATTGTTCATTGTTTATATGAAATTCAAATTAACTAACATCCTGTAATTTTTATTTGCTAAATCTGACAACCCTAAAACTGGAGCCGAAAGGCTTAGTTCAAATCTCAGCTCTACAATTGATAGTTTATGTTAACTTGAGTACGTTACTTAAGCTCTGTGCCTCAGATTTCTCATTTGTAAAATTTGGCTGATAATAGTATCTTCCTCATTGACAGATTGAAGATGTTTATCTGTATATCTATATATATACATTAAATACGTAATGTACTATGAGCAGTATCTGGCTTATAGTAAGCATTATATAACTGTGAATTACAGTATTTTTCAGCCTTTGCTATCTAACAAAGTTTGGGGTAGTAACAAACTACCCCAAAACTCACTGACTTACAACAACAAATATTTATTTCTTGTTCATTGGTCTATGGATCAGTTAAAACCTGTTTTAGAATTGGCCAGCCAACCATCTATTCATACTCTTTTGGCCAAAGCGAATCATGTGACTGAACTCAATCTCAAGAAGCAAGGAAGTATAATTCTTCTACAGAGGGTGTGCTGAGGGAAGAGTGAATACGTAACGGGAACACTATCTACCACGATTGTTATTTTTATTGTTGCGCCTATACTATTTCTATGCACTGGGAACACAGCAGTGAACAAAAC
This sequence comes from Diceros bicornis minor, assembly GCF_020826845.1. Classification (NCBI taxonomy): domain Eukaryota; kingdom Metazoa; phylum Chordata; class Mammalia; order Perissodactyla; family Rhinocerotidae; genus Diceros; species Diceros bicornis. Next base: position 26,720,478 of record NC_080750.1, read on the forward strand.
AAAGCCTCCTGTTTCAGAGAGGTTACGTTTTGATGTAGAAGAGATAGACAATAAGCCAAAAAAAAATCAAGTGGTGTTATTTACCATGTGGAAAATTAACAGACACTAAGGGAGAGGGAGTGTTTGAATACATAACAAAAGACTGCATCGAAAGGGCAAACCCTACTGTGAAGCTACAACTTGCACTTATCTCCACGATGCTCTGCATCACCTATTCATAATTTCATCCAACAAAACTGTCCTTTTGCTCAACTCTTTTCACTGTGCCTTTGGAAATGTTCACTCTGTAATAACTTTTTAATTAACACAAATGTGCCTAAATTTAGTCAATTTTGGTGAAATGGCTGCATCAAATATGTAGCCTGGAAGAAACATCTTGATACTTATATACTTTATACTTTGGAAATATACATTTCTCCATGAGCTGCTCTAAGCCTTTATGTAGATAATACAAAGAAAGCTTTGTTTATTTAGCAAACGTGTTACTAAAAAAATTGGATATTTACTTAATAATACTAATCAGTGAGTGGACTTCTGGTGAACTGCATTTTGGCAAATTGGCTTTAAGCCAATTGATTGAGAGACATACCTACCATTCTTCTCCCAATGGCACATGTATACACACACATGCACACACACACACACACACACATATACAAATGATACAGAGTTAAAACTGCTAAGAACACATGAGGGCAAGAAATCAGGGAGAGATGTTGGCAATGGAGCATGCATTTTTGAAGGGGTAGTGCTAACATACAGAGCTTGATTAGGGAGAGTATTAGTGTAGTGACAAGAGGGCTCTGATAGGGTGCATGCCAAGAGTATGGAGCCCTTCAAATAATCTACTCTGAATCATCACAAAAACAGAGAGCTGAGGTAGGGCAAGAGCCAACTTTAACATAGCAGAACCATACCAGACAATTATGCCTCAGATCCAAAAAATCATACTGCACCTTACACTACAACTACAACTAGGAAACTACAACTATGAAAAAGAAATTCAACCAGCATATATTATCCACGAACAAACCAAGGAAAAACTCTTCATACCTTCTTGACAAATATGTATCAGGGCAAATATTACTGAAGAGAAAAATTGTATGATACAACAATTGGAAAGGACTGATGAACCAGTGGGAGCAGAGATTCCATTCTGAAGACTTAGAGGAAAAACAAACATCTTCAATCTGATTTTCTGTAAGAAACAAAACAAAACAACAAAGGCAATGGTTCAGATTCTCAAAAGAATAAAAGAAACACGAAACATGAATAGAAAACGATGAACAATTGCAGGTTGAAGAGAAGGGGGAAAAATTAGGGAGCTACAGGAAGAGATTAAAGACAGGAAACAAATTAAAAAGAGCAAAAGATGAAAAGGAAGTATCGAAATGTATCTAAATTTATAAAGCTTAATTGAAATGAATATTAGAGATACGGAATATACACTTGTTATTGGAAGAAGACTCAAAGATCAAAAACAGGCAAACTTTAAAAGACTGCCCAGAGTATAGGGGAAAGGATAAAGAGATTAAAATGAGGAAGATAATGATAAAAACGGGGACAGAAAATGAAAATTCATTTTAAGATTTACAGATGGATGTGCCACATGATTCAGCATCCAGAGTCCATGGGGTCTGTCCCTGGTTCCGGGCGCAGTAGGATACACTGGGCCACAGGCAGAGATTTCGGGGGGGAGCGAGAGGGACATGTCACATCTGACACTAAGGTCCAGCCCTCTGCAAAACAGAGAATCCTGTTCCCCTGAAGCCAGATCTCACAGAAACTCCTTAGCCCCGCAATCCTATGTAGCACTGGGGAGTCCGCTGATGAGAGAGACCTGGGAGAACTGACTTCCACCGAGGCCCTGTGTATCTTCCCGATGCAGGACCATAAGGGATCTGGCTCCAATGACCTTTCCGGCTCCGCATCAGGAGTGCGGTGCTGGAACCGCTGGTCCCAGAAGATGGCCTGCTGGGCTGGAAGTGGTCCCTGCACACAAAAGCCTCAAGGTCCCGGACACCTGAGAACGAGAGCGCGGCGAGCCAACTGCACATGTGCCTGCCTCCCCAACCAGGCAGCCAGGCTCCCCAGCGTCGATCTCTGGGTCTGGACAGTGTATGGACAGGCCTGACCGCACGTGGGGACTTCTGGGGGACACAAAATTTTAAAGAAAAAAATATTTATAGATAACTTTAAGGAAAGAATACAATTGATATGGGAATTATAATTACACTCAAATTGGAAGATTATTTCCTGTCAATGAAATAATAGCTGATTATTCATATCAAAGTAAATTTTGATTATTTATTATTTTCTATATTATTATTCCAGGTGTTAATACCCTGTAACTAAAGATCAGGGACACATATATAGTTTTAAAAATTTGACCATTAGACTCATCACAATGAAAGGGAATAAACACCATAGAGAACTGTAGGGCTCCTCAATGACAAGATATTAGTAGATTTAGGGGAGGTTTCAAGAAAGCAGTGCTTTGCTCTGAATTGGATGCTGTCTGAAAATGGTGGTAATTACCTGATTGGTAATTCTGTGACTTATCTTAAGTCTTATTCAGAAAATCGTAGAAATCAAGTGTGGGTAATTATGTAATGGAAACTATAGTCAGGTGGACCTTTCATTGGTGAAGAAGCAGCAGCCATTTATATTAGTCAGGATAGGTGGATGTTTGGTCATTTTTGTGGTTTATTTTTATATGCGTTCAGATATGACTATGGAGTGGTTTTGTTTTTGCCTTAATTCATCAGGATCAAAGAGTGGTCTTCTCTGTTGTTCGTATTCTGAAGATTTTTATTTTCACTAGAACACAAAGCCTAGCTGGAATTACCTAGCTGTTAATGGCAGGTCACCTCCTGGCAACAACAGGCCAGTTCCTGGCTGTCAGAGCTGCATTTCTTTACATCCTTCCCTGTGTTTCTGCCCAAAGGCAGATGAAGTCCGGCTGCGGACAGTAATCTATAAGATCTTTACCGTTGCTAAAACTATGCTGATCAGGAGACTATTCAGAAAATGTAGCCTGTAGTTGCATTGATATTTGTCTCTCCTGCTCTTTTTGTGGCAGGGTGAGTTGATGAATGCTCGGACTTGACAATGGATGTGTGGTTGTGGTGGCATTTAATATTCTAGGCAGGATATATCAGTCAACTTCAACACAGGCAATTATCAGAAACAGCAGTGGTGGCTTCAGGTAAGCAGATCTTTGTTGCTCTTGATGCTTGATCTTTCCAAATATGGGAATGGCAGTTAGCCAGGCCACCTCAATTCTTGGATGGATCCAAGAAAAATCATCGATTTTAAGTTTGTCTAACATTTTCTAATGTCAGCTCCCATATTCTTTACATCTTGGAGCTGGAATTGAAAGTCCATTTAACTATTAATTTTCAACATTAGGTATCTACAGGTTTTCCAAGTACACAAGCCAATCTTGGAACTATAGGAGGAACCCAATATTTGATTTAATTTAATCTGATTTTGCAGCAAGACAATTACCAATAAGTGGTGGTACTTTTACAAATATGTAAAATACACCATAATTTGTCCCAAGTACAAATGTTTGTCATATAATGATTTGGGTTAATTTTTCATCCATCGTGTCAATTTCTTTAACTCATTCACCTCCTTACTCAGTATATAACCTTTCATTTTGATTCTCATTCCCTGTAGTTCTATCCTTCTTTTGTTGTTTTGATTTTGCTGTTTCTGTTTTGAATATCTCTTTTCTTCTTTTTCCTTCACTATATTTGAATCCTAATAGAATTTTGAAAAATACAAACATTAAAAACTTAGTTTACATTTTTTGACTCTGAAGGTGGGATTAAGATAAAGTATTTGAGATTAGTGATATTTCTAACTTCAAGATCCCATGTTATGTGATATAATATAAATTCCATAAGAAATAAAATAGAATTAGCAAATGTTTATTTATTATTTTGAAGAGTAACTCATACATCATTTTGTCTCCAAATATATTATTAACTTTTGAAGAGTCAGTATTGATATGTTTTCTTTTTGCTTCTTGTAAGAATAGGGATAAAAAGCAAGTTCCACACAGTGTTTGAGTAAACTCATATAGCACATTGCAAGAGAAAAAATAATAATATGACCAATGTTCATAAACAAAACATCTAGTTTGATAAGAAATATTAGGAGGCCAGTTGTCAGCATGATCTCTTGAGCTCTGCCAAAGAATATTATTTATATGTATATATTTTTTCTCCAAACAATGCCATAGAGCACAGAAATCAATTTGGTTATGAAATAAGGTGATTTAACACCTCAATTTTAATAATATTTAAACTATATTAATCTAAAATTTTAGCATTAATTGTAATTTAAAGACAGAGGGATAAATTATCCCTTAGATATTTGACTTTTTCTTAAAGTCAAAGAAAGTTAACAAAACAAACAAAAATATAAGTCATTTAAAAGACCATATTTTACCACAATAAATTAAAATATGATCAACATATTTTAAAATGTCTTGGGTAGAACTATAACTTATAGAAATTCTCTCCATTATTATGTTCTATAAATATCATGCAGATGGAAATAACCTTTCTATGCCACCCATAGTCATTTTAAATGTTTATCTTTAATCACCAATGGAGTAGACTGCTTTAATATCTGAAGATTGAAACACAGGACCCATGATTTAACTTTATCAAAAAGTCTTGCACTTGTGCAAGTGGTTTGCACAAGTGAAAGTACCAGAAGCTGAAATATCTAGATAATAACCTAAGTCACATTATGAAGTGAAGAATTTGCAATTAATTATTTTGATTCCTTTATTTCATAGGTAAACATATGATAGTATAAATACTAGCTTATAATATATAGATCAAACTCAACACTCAAAGTTTTTTTTTATTAGAAACTAGCTATAAATATGTCTGGAATACACATTACATGTGTGCACACATTTATGTATATGCTTCCCTCAACTTGTGATTCAAGGTCTTTGATTCTTGGTATTTAGATTTTTCATATCTTCATATTGGTTTAGTTCAGGTGTTATAGTGAAAATTATAGATATGGAAATATTTGAAGATCCTATCATGGCAAGTTATTTTGAATTAAATTACTAAGTGTATTAGTCTGTCTGCTTGTGTGCATGCTATATGTTATGCTGTCAGAGGAAATTGCTTTCTGAGTCTGTGTACCTGAGTTAAAGAAGCAACATTCTGTAAATAATGGAAAAGGTTGCCAGGGTGTAGTCCATACCTGTAAAGAATGCTGGAATTAGAAATGAAAATAAAAATTTTATTAAAATGAAATAGATTTTAAAGATGATTTAGGTTAATTCTTTTGGGTTAGAAATGAGGAAAACAAAACAGAAAAAATGATGAATTAAGTGACTTACCCTAAATCACAGAAAGAAAGCCCATCAAATTGAAGTCAAAAGTTTGTATTCAATCTTGTAAACTATCCTAGCGAGGAGCAATGTTAACTAAAATATGTCTTCAAATCGTACATCAGTATTCACAAGTAGACAGCAATACCCCAGTGTTTAATCTCAGATACACACTAAGAGAAGGGGTTTTGGAGAGAGTAGATGTGGATGATTTGACAAATAGTACACAGGGTGTCAGAGGGAGACTAAAAATATCCTAGATAAAATTAGTAAAAAGGAAATTTCCTCAGCTATTTATCAACACAAATTATTTTTGGCTCACTTAAAGCCACAGAAATGGATAAAACCCTTATACCACATCTCTAGAATGCCTTGGGGAGGTGAGTGTACAGCAGTATTTTATCTTTCTTTCTTTATTTTGGCAAATATTCCCTATTCTAACACTTATACAAGTTAGAGCAGAATAAAAAATTCACATAAATAACCAGCTAATAAAACTCCATTGAAGATATCCACATTTAAAGATCTTTTAATAAATTACTGATATCAGAGATATAAATTATTCCTGAATATCATTTTCACCAATTATTGGATAAATTGTAACTAAGTATTAAATAAAGAGCCTATTTACAGTTATATCTGTTCACTGATTTAGACGATTGTACTACTGGTGGTTTACTGTGTTGTTTAGAGTTCAGTTTATAAAATGCGCTTGTTAGTCATTCACTCAACAGATATTTGACAAGTGCCTATTATGTGCCAGTCATTGTTCTAGATGGTAGACTGCAGTTAGCAAAACTAAGTTACTTGACCTCAGGATGCAAGTATTCTAGGAGGTAGAAACAGGCAGGCAACAATAGTAATAAGGAGTAAATTATTTATTGAGAGGACATAATTATATAATAAGGAAAGCATATTATAAGTATAAAATGAAAAGGAGAGTAGGGTAAAGCAAATTGGGATATCCAGAATGGAAGGTGGGGAGGTTGCAGTATTCTACAAGGACCTCAACAGGAATATGAAATATGAGCCATGACTTGAAGGTGGAGTAAAATTGAACCAAAAGATATATGAGGAAAGAATGTTCCAGGCACGGGAACAGCCAGTATAGAGGTTGGAGTGTGCCCGGCATGTCTGAGGAACAGCAGGGAGTGCAGTGTGGCTGGAGTGGAGTGAGCTAAATCACTAACACGTAAATCACTGACACCTGTTCTCATCTCGGTTCCTGATTCCAGTGTTCGTAACTCCTTCTCGTCTCAGTTATCTCAAGGCCTGGTCATAGAGAGATCCTGGAAATGCCACTTCTCCACATGAAAAGTGCCATGCAGAAGCTTTGCTGTGATCCATTCCAGAACAGTTTCTGTGGTGCTATTCAGATCCAGGAGCCCCTTCCCCCTACTTAGGAATCTCTTCACAATTTCTGAAATGATCGCTTCCTCAATACCTAAATTTAAGGTGTGAAAATTGTACTTATTTCTATTAAGAAGTATAAGTAAATATGCTTCTCAATTCAAAGAAAAACAGTATTTCCAACTAAATGAACTTTATTGTGTATACCACTTCTAATACATATGAGGCTTGGACTACTTTAAGTTATACACGATGATGTCCAAATTGTTTTGAAAGTGCATTGATTTCATGATGTTCCTGAGACCTCACTTTTCCATAAGTGTGATGTTTTTCTTATATGTTATTTGAATTAGTTTAATTATTCATGTATATTTTTAAATGATTTTTCTTTCTAAGTTTACTATATGTTTAAAACTCCAAGTAATAGTGTTTATATTTGTTTTCCTCTCTAGGCCCCTAATGGTCTCCCTGTGGGAACCTGCTAAATATAATTCATTTTTAAAGGTTTCAAAAATTAAACTCCATATGAAAAACTTAATTCTTGCATTTCCTTGACTCTCGTGTTTTTTCTTCTTGTATGAAACAACAGCGTACATATCAGAAAATAGAAAGAACATATTCTGAATTATATTTTTCAAACATCACCTTATGGTTTCCTCAGCATCACTGGCTGTGTACTCCTGGCAGTGGGAAATATTTTGGCAGTGTAGAAGAATGATTTTCTACTTGCTCTTAAATAGGAACCAAATGTGTGAACAGCTGGGAGCTCCTAGCCTTGGAGAAATCTATTCCTAAGAGATCAAATCACTGGCAAGGTCATAGCATAATCTTAGTAGCTCCTTGACCTTGGCTGTGTGGCATAGATTAAAACAAAATAAATCAAAAATCCTAAAATTAAGAAAAGAAAATTAATGCTTTGACAATTTCATAAAACAGTTTAATTTATATATCTCTTTGTAAATCCTAAATCTACAATAAATAGATAAAATAAAATAACTAAAAATGCATGTGTCTGAGACATAGTCTCAGCCTTCGTGTTTTATGTTATTTTGTTTACTTTATGTTTTATTGAGGCTTACATTAGTTTAGGGGGTTGAGAATAAAATAAAAATCCTCAAGATATTTTATAGTCTTGGCTAGAGAAATTATTACAAAATCACCCACGAGGCACTTATTTTCTGCCTACTATACATATCAAAACAGATTATTGAAGTCTCCCATGTAGGTAATGGTCCCTTTTTCTATTTTCATTTCTAAATAGTTTTGATTTTCATATTTAGATATTCCATTGTGGGCACAATAACAAGTCTTTTCATTTTTTTATTATAACTTTATTCATAATACCTTATATTGCTTAATATTTGTTGCTTTAAACTTCTTTAACATTGTTTCCAGTGGTCATTTCTGTTTTGGTTATACATTTCTGGATTTACATATCACTGTTAGATATCTTATGTTGTACAATTACATGTGTTGAAGACAGCTGAAGATTTTTAGAAAGTGGAAATCTATAATGCTTTCTTTCATTAGGTTTTAACTTCTCTGCTGTGCTATAATGGAACCTTTTTCACTGCTAACCCCAAATTTCCAATAGAATTATACCCTGCATGATAGGCCTATGTAAGCAAAGTTTGGCAGCAAAATCAAAGAAATTGGATATATCCTATATCTGAATTCATTGTAGAGAGATAAGAAAAGGATGTATGAGTGACATCAAGCATTTAGTGGCAACATATATGTAAGCAAAATGGATAAGAAATTTTAGAGAGAAATATTGGCTATCTCACAAGCCCTGGGATAGGATTTGCAGTGATTATCTGTAAATCTCTAAGACAAGCAGTAATCTATGTTACATTTATGTCTTATTTATCTAACCATTCTCATATGGATAGGCTGGGATTTATTATTGTAATTCATCTCTTGTTAGTCAGAGCATGTCTTTAAGTATTATTTTATATGAAACGTTCTCACTCCCTGCATGTTGTAAAATATGTGTGTTCTCTTTAAACTTTAATGATGAATTGAAGAGTATAAGACTCTTTGATCAACTTTTAAAGTAAAAATACTTTTGCATTAACTTTATTGTCCTCTACCAATTTAATTTCAAATAGGTACTTTGTAGGTAACCTGTTTGTTCTGCTTTGAAGCTGATAAGATATTTTCCTAAAGAATACTTACTTTTATTATTGAAAAGCAATATATGGGTGAACTTGTGAAATGTTTGTGTAAGAAGCTCAAAAAATCCTCTCTAGAATAAAACAGCAATAAAAATAGACAAAATAGTCAAAAACAACCATTTAAAAATCTCTGGAAATGGACCAGAGAAAATGCAAGAAGTTGAAAATAGTTTATTCCAGAAAATATACTGATTCTCAGTAAAAACAATTGGAGTCTGTGACATTTAAGCCACTACCCACCAATAACTAGTTGAGGATGTCATGCTCTAGGTACTACTCCTGGTTTCCATCCTCACACCATAACTCTGACTCTGTGGTGGAGCAAATCCACTTTAGACCAAAAGAGAAGGCTATGAAAAATGGCAGTTTTCTTTCTACTTTCTCTTACGCCCAGTTGTAGCTCCAGTGCACAGAGATTCTATTCTAGGTGGCTGTGAGGATAGGAATTTCACATCATCCTCACCACCAGCACTATGTTGAGGAAATTCTATTCATGGATCTACCTGAGGAATTTGACTTTGTATAGAGCAGAGCAAAGAAAAATCCATTTCTAAGGACAATTTGGAGAAATCACAGTGGCAAACAGTTAGAGAGGGCTAATATCAATGTGATGTAAGTGAGGGAAAGAGAAATAGCAGACTGTTCAGAAATTTAACAGGGACTGCTAAGAATAGATACAGCTATAGAGTGTTCTCTTAATGGCAGACTCCATCCCTGCTGATCCAGAAGTTTGCGCCCACGTGTAACTCTGTGCCTGTTCAGGGGACACCAGAGAGAATTGTGAGCAATTGTCACTGGCTGAATGTAGGGCAGACTTTTAACTTCCCTAAAATTGAAAGCATTCCCAAAGCTACAAACAGACCTAATTCAAAGGGTCAAAGCCTTATGGCTCAAAGTTTAAGCACAACCTCTGTCCAGTCACTGGCTGACCACCAAGCTAGGCACACCTGAGACAATCCTCAGAAAGCCAGACTCAAATAATGAACTTAGTAGGAAAAGACTTCATCTAATTTAAATATGTTCAAAGAACTAAAGGCAGGGGCCAGCCCCAATGGCCTAGCAGTTAAGTTCAGTGCCCTCTGCTTCGGTGGCCCGGGTTTGGTTCCCGGGTGTGGACCTACACCACTTGTCAATGGCCATGCTGTGGTGGCGGTTCGCATACAAACTATTAGCAACAGATGTTAGCTCAGGGCAGGTCTTCCTCAGCAAAAAAAAAAAACAAACAAAAACTAAAGAGACTTATTTTTTTTTTTTTTTTTTTTTTTTATTTTTTTTTGTGAAGAGATCAGCCCTGTGCTAACATCCGCCAATCCTTCTCTTTTTTTGCTGAGGAAGACGGCCCTGGGCTAACATCTGTGCCCATCTTCCTCCACTTTATATGGGACGCCGCCACAGCATGGCTTGCCGAGCAGTGCGTCGGTGCGCGCCCGGGATCCGAACCAGCGAACCCCGGGCCGCCGCAGCGGAGCGCGCGCACTTAACCACTTGCGCCACCGGGCCGGCCCCAAGAGACTTATTTTTAAAGAATTAGAGGAGAATATGATGCCAATGACTCATCAAGTAGAGAATCTAAATAAAGAGATAGAAATTATATAATTTAATCACATGGAAATTCTAGAATTGACAAGTGCAATAACTAAAATGAAAAAAATTACAAGAGGGATTCAACAGATTTTATTAGCATAAGAAACCATCAGAAGATTTGAAGATACGTCAATAGAGATTATCCCACTGAAGAACAGAAAGGAAAATAGAGAAAGAAAAATGGTGACTCGGAGACCTGTGAAGCATCATTAAGCATATTATCATACATATAAAGGGAGTACCAGAAGGAAAAGAGAGGAAGGAAAGAACAGAAAAAAGTATTTGAAGAAATAACGGACAAAATCTTTCCAAATTTTATTAAACACATTCATCTACATATCTAAGAAGCTCAACAAACTCTAAGTGGAGTAAAACAAAGATATTCACACCTAGACACACATAGTCAACTAATCGAAATACAATGACAAAAAGAAAATCTTCAAAGCAGCAAGCAAAAATTGATACATCACATACAAGTGAATCACGTGAAGCCTAAAAGCTAACTTCTCATCAAAAATGATGAAGGCCAGAAGGCAGTACAATGACATATTCAAAGTGCTGTGAGTAAAACAATAACTGCAAAAACTAAAACAAAACAAAACAACATATCAACTAAGATCTTGATCTGGGAAAATTATCCTTCAAAAATGGAGGTAGAGTGACGTCAGCATCATGGCTGAGTGAGCTTTCCCATGAACTCTTCCCCCATAAGATACAACAAAAGGAACAGTCACAGGCCAACAACGGAATCCCAGACAGTGAAAAGCTAGATTGGAAAGATCCACAACGCTGCACATCTGAGAGTGGAACGTGCTGGGCCCCGAAGGAAGTGAGGAGAGGTAAGAGGAACTCCTCTCCCTCCCCATCAGATCAGCAATCCCGGTCTGCAGGGCTCCCAGAGTGGGGGAGGGGCGGCCCTCGGCGGGGAAACCGTAGCTCTCCGGGCTCTCTCAGCCAGTGGGAAACTCCCACAGAGAGGACTCAGAAGAGCCACAGGGCTACAATCAACATGTGAGCACCCCAAGAGCAGATAAGGAGGGGTGAACGAGCAGCCCCCCACGCCAGGGACCCAGAGGGCAAAAGAGAGAGGCCCTCCTCCCCACAAACTGGACCCTGCAGCTCAGGCGACCAGACCAGACCAAGGGATCTGCGGCAGACCAGATCAAGCGATCTGACCCATGGATCACAGGGGAAAAACTGCGGCAGAGTGCAGGGGGCTTAGATTACACAGCCCTTTACCACCACACAGTGGCGGCGGGTGGAAATTGCAACCAGAGATTTCCAGGATGAAGAAAAACAAAGCCAGTACAGGAACCACAATGCAAAGATATATGAAATCACCAGACCAGAAGGAAAATGACAAGCACCCAGAAACCAACCCTGAAGACATAGAAATCCATAATCTAAATGACAGAGATGTCAAAATAGCTATCAAAAACACTCAACGAAATACGAGATAACACAAACAATTCAATGAGATTAGGAGTTTCTTCACAAAAGATATTGAAATCATAAAGAAAAACCAATCAGTGCTGATGGAGATGAAGAACACAATGGAGGAGATAAAGGAGAATCTGGAATCTTTAAAGAACAGAGCTGACAATATGGAGGAAAGAATTAGCATTTTAGAGGCTAGGACTACAGATATGCTCCAGATGGAAGAGGAGAGAGAACTAAGACTAAAAGGAAATGAAGAAAGTCTCCGAGAAATATCTGACTCTGTTAGGAAATGTAACATAAGAATTATAGGTATTCTTGAGGGAGAAGAGAGGGAACAGAGAGCCTATTCAAGGAAATAATAGCTGAGAATTGCCCACATATGGGGAAGGAGCAGGAAATACCAGTAAGTGAAGCCAATAGGGCGCCTAAATACATCAAGAGGCAAAGGCCCTCTCCACAACATATAGTAGTAAGGTTGGCTACAGTCAATGACAAAGAAACAATATTAAGGGCAGCTAGACAAAAACAAAAAATAATGTACAAAGGAACTCCCATCAGGCTCTCAGCAGATTTCTGAACAGAAACTTTACAGGCTAAGAGAGACTGGAATGATATATTCAAAATACTGAAAGACAAAAACTTTCAGCCAAGAATACTCTATCCAGCAAAAATATCCTTCAAATATGATGGAGAAATAGTAACTCTCCCAGATAAACAAAAGCTAAGGGAATTCATGGCCACGAGACCCCCCCTACAAGAAATACTCAAGAAGGCCCTCAGGCCTGAAAAAAAGAAGAGAAAGGGAATACAAAGCTTGGAGCAAGGAGAAAAATAGGTAGATAAACTCAGAAAAATAGTAGATCTTCACCGGAATAGGTTAGCAACCACTTAAATACTAAAATCAAAGATCAAAGGAAGGAATTCACCAAAAATAAATTTAACTTCATCACTGTAAACACACACCCACAACACAAGATAGAATAAGGTATAACAAGAACAACTTAGAAGGGGAAGAGGAAAGTGATCGAATTGACTTAGTATAAGGAAATAGGAGGCCATCAGATAATGGAATATCTCATACACAAGATTTTTTACACAAACCTCAAGGTAACCACTAAACAAATAATCAAAACAAAATCACATATGATAAACAAAGAGAAAACTAGAAGAGTCATAAGACAGAACAACCAAACTGAATTGACAGTCTGAAACAAATGGGACAAGAAACAAAGGAAATGCAAAAGAACCAGAAAATAAGTGCCAAAACAGCAATATTAAGCCCTCATATATCAATAATTACACTAAATGTAAATGGATTGAACTCTCCAATCAAAAGATACAGAGTGGCAGGATGGATTAAAAAGCAAGACTCAACAATATGCTGCCTCCAGGAAACACATCTCAGCACTAAAGACAAGCACAGGCTCAGAGTGAAAGGATGGAAGACAATACTCCAAGCTAATGGCAAACAAAACAAAGCAGGTGTTGCCATACTCATATCAGACAAAGTAGACTTCAAGATAAAACAGGTTAAGAGAGACAAAGAAGGGCAATATATAATGATAAAAGGGACACTCCACAAAGAAGACATATCACCTATAAATATATATGCACCCAACATAGGAGCACCAATGTACATAATGCAACTACTAACAAACCTAAGAGGAGACATTAACAACAACACAATAATAGTAGAGGATCTTAATACCCCACTTACATCAATGGATAGATCATCCAGACAAAATGTCAATAAAGAAATAGTAGACTTAAATGAAAAACTGGACGAGATGGACCTAGTAGACATATACAGAGCACTCCATCCAAAAACAGCTGACTACACATTCTTCTCAAGCACACATGGAACATTCTCAAGGATAGACCATATGTTGGGAAACAAAGGAAGCCTCAATAAATTTAAGAAGATTGAAATCATAACAAGCATCTTTTCAAACCATAATGCTATGAAACTGGAAATAAATCATGAAAAAAACAACTGGGAAAGTGACAAAAATGTGGAGATTAAACAAAATGCTACTGAACAACCAATGGATCATTGATGAAATTAAAGTAGAAATCAAAAACTATCTGGAAACAAACGAAAAGGAAAATATGCCATACCAAACCATATGGGATGCAGCAAAAGGGGTCCTGAGAGGGAAACTCATAGTGATACAAGCGCACCTTAACAGACAAGAAAAAGCCCAAATAGGGAACCTTAAATTACACCTAACAGAACTAGAAAAAGAAGAACAAACAAAGCCCAAAGTCAGCAGAAGAAAAGAAATAATAAAAATCAGAGCAGAAAGAAATGAAATTGAGACCAAAAAAACAGTAGAAACGATTAATGAAACACAGGGTTGGTTCTTTGAGAAGATAAACAAAATCAACAAACCCTTAGCCAGGCTTACTAAAAAAAAAAGAGAAAAGGCTCAAGTAAATAAAATTAGAAATGAAAGAGGAGCAATTAAAACTGATACCATGTAAATACAGAGGGTTATAAGAGAATACTATGAGAAATTATATGCCAACAAAATGGACAATCTAGAAGAAATGGATAAATTCTTAGACTCATACAACCTCCCAAAACTGAACCAAGAAGAAATGGAGAATCTGAATATACCCAATCACAAGTAAAGAGATTGAAATAGTAATCAAAACCTTCACAAAAAATAAAAGTCCAGGACCAGATGGCTTCTCCAGTGAATTTTATCAAACATTCAAAGAAGATTTAATACCCATCCTTCTCAATCTATTCCAAAAAATAGAGGAAGATGGAACACTTCCTAAATCATTCTACAAAGCCAACATCACCCTCATACCAAAGCCAGACAAAGACAATACAAAGAAAGAAAATTACAGGCCAATATCGCTGATGAACATAGATACAAAATCCTCAACAAAATACTGGCAAACCGAATACAGCAATACATTAAAAAGATCATACACCATGATCAAGTAGGATTTATACCAGGGATGCAGGGATGGTTCAACATCCGCAAATCAATCAACGTGATACGTCACATCAACAAAACAAAGAATAAAAACCACAATGGTCATCTCAATAGATGCATAGAAGGCATTTGACAAGATACAACTTCCATTTATGATAAAAACTCTCAACAAAATTGGAATAGAAGGAAAGTACCTCAACATAATAGAGGCCATATATGACAAACCCACAGCCAACATCATAATCAATAGCGAAAGACTGCAAGCCATTTCTCTGAGAACAGGAATGAGGCCAGGGTGCCCACTCTCACCACTCCTGTTCAACATACTACTGGAGGTTTTGGCCAGAGCAATTAGGCAAGAAAAAGGAATAAAAGGAATCCAAATAGGTAACGAAGAAGTGAAACTCTCACTATTTGCAGATGACATGATTTTATATATAGAAAATCCTAAAGAATCTGTTGGAAAACTATTAATAATCCACAACTACAGCAAAGTTGCAGGGTACAAAATCAATCTACAAAAATCAGTTGCATTTCTGTATGCTAATAATGAACTAACAGAAAGAGAGCTCAAAAAGATAATATCATTTACAATTGCATCAAAAAGAATAAAACACCTAGGAATAAATCTTACCAAGGAGGTGAAGGACCTGTACAATGAGAATTACAAGACATTATTGAAAGAAATTGATGATGACATAAAGAAATGGAAAGACATCCCATGCACCTGGATTGGAAGAATAAACATAGTTAAAATGTCTATATTTCCTAAAGCAATCTACAGATTCAATGCAATCCCAATCAGAATCCCAATGACATTCTTCACAGAAATAGAAAAAAGAATACTAAAATTTATATGGGACAACAAAAGACCCCGAATAGCTAAAGCAATCCTAAGAAAAAAGAACAAAGCAGGAGGCATCACAATCCCTGACTTCAAAACATAATACAAAGCAATAGTAATCAAAACAGCATGGTACTGGTACAAAAACAGACACACAGATCAATGGAACAGAATTGAAAGCCCAGAGATAAAACCACACATACACTGACAGCTAATTTTCGACAAAGGTGCTAAGAACGTACAATGGAGAAAGGAAAGTCTCTTCAATAAATGGTGTTGGGAAAACTGGATGGCCACACACAAAAGAATGAAAGTGGACCATCTGCTATCGCCATTCACAAAAATTGACTCAAAATGGATCAAAGACCTGAAGGTGAGACCTGAAACTATAAAACTCATAGAAGAAAATATAGGCAACACACTATTTGACATCGGTCGTAAAGGAATCTTTTCAGATGACATGCCTACACAGACTAGGGAAACTAAAGAAAAAATAAACAAGTGGGACTTTATCAGATTAAAGAGCTTCCATAAGACAAACAGAACCAGAATCAAGATGAACAGACAACCCACCAGCTGGGAGAGAATATTTGCAAAACATACATCTGACAAGGGGTTGATCTCCATAATATATAAAGAACTCACACAACTGAACAACAAAAAAACAAACGACCCGATCAAAAAATTGGCAGAGGAAATGAACAGACACTTCTTCAAAGAAGATATACAGATGGCCAATAGGCACATGAAAAGATGTCCAACATCGCTAATCACCAGAGAAATGCAAATCAAAACAACACTAAGATATCACCTCACGCCTGTTAGAATGGCTATAATCACCAAGACAAAAAACAACAAGTGTTGGAGAAACAGGAACCCTCATACACAGTTGGTGAGATGCAAACAGGTGCAGCCTCTATGGAAAACGGTATGGAGATTCCTCAAAAAATTAAAAATAGAGATGCCCTATGACCCAGCCATCCCACTACTGGGAATCTATCCAACGAACCTGAAATCAACAATCCAAAGAGGCTTATGCACCCCTATGTTCATTGCAGCATTATTCACCATAGCCAAGAAGTGGAAGCAACCTAAGTGTCCCTCAACTGACAATTGGATTAAGAAACTGTGGTATATATATACAATGGAATACTACTCAGCCATAAAAAAAGACAAAATCGTCCCATTTCCAACAACATGGATGGGCCTGGAGCGTATTATGTTAAGTGAAATAAGCCAGAAAGAGAAAGACAAGCACTGTATCATCTCACTCATATGTGGAATATAAACCAACATGTGGATGGAGAAAGCTGTACTGTGGTTACCAGGTGCAGTGGGGGTGGGGGGTGGGGGATGGGCACAGGGGTGAAGGGAGTCATATATATGGTGATGGACAAACAAAAATGTACAACCCAAAATTTCACAATGTTAAAAACCATTAAAACATCAATTAAAGAAATAGAGGTAAAATAAAGACTGTCACAGATAATAAAGACTGAGATAATTCATTACTATCAGAGACAGCTTATAAGAATATATCTTTTTAAAGTTATACAGGTTGAATGGAAGTGAGAACAGAGTAATTCAAATCCACATGAAGAAAGAAAGGGCATCTGTAAAAGTAATTGGGTAGATAATTATAAAGTACAAGATAATTATATATTTTTCTTTTAATTGCCTTTCTTAAACTACATAAAACAATAATTATAAAAGTATATCCTTGGACTTATAAAGATATATATACATGATAACAGAGCAAAGTGAGTGTGGAGTAATAAAGCATTTTGGAGTGAGGAAATGACACCACGTTGTTACTCAAATCCAAAAGAAGAAATTTACAATCCACAAAATGATAAAACAAGTAGATTAATATACAAAACTCTAAATATATTCTGTCTTTTCTTTGTGCTCTTAGCTTCTTTAAAAGGCAAATGATTACGTAAAACATTAATTATAGCGTTCTGCTGTTTGATGTAGAACATATATAGATATACTATATATAATTTACCACAGAGAAAGGGAGAGAGAATATAGTTATATTGATACAAAATTTTTATGTTTTAATGGAATTAGATTAGCATAAATTTGAAGTAAGTTTAGATAAGATGTATAATGTCATCTCTGGAGCAACTACTAAGAAGAAAACTCAAAAAATATAGTTAATTTTTTAAAACTATTATAATAGTGCAAGTGAACTTATCACAATAGAAGGCAGTAAAGGAAGACCAGACAAACATTAAGTCAATATTGACATATAGAAAACAAATATCAAAATGGAAGATGCAATTCAACCAGATCAATAGTAACATAAAATATGAATAAAGATCTCAAATCAAAAACTGAGTTTTTATCCAAGATACTAGAAATAGAAAACTAAATCCATAGCAAGAAAAATCAACCCCAAAAAGGAGTTAATGAAGATTAGAATAGAAATTAATAAAATACCACATATAAAAAGTAATAGAGAAAATTAATAACACAGAATTTGGTTCTTTTTAAAAAATTAAGAAAAAGGTGACACACTTAACTAGAATGACCAAGAAAAATAGAAAGAAGACAAAAATTATAAACAATGAAGTTTTTTTCAACAAATTATCAAGAATGAAAGAGGTATAGGTACTATTGACCTAACAAATTTTAAAAATTGAAGGAATACTATGAACAACTTTATGCCACAAATTAGACAAATTAGATGAAAAGGAAAAATTCTTAGAAGCACAAATTAATTGAACAGATTCAAGAAGTAATGGAAAATCTGAATAGAAAGAAAATGAAGAGAGATTAAGTTAGTAATTAAAAATTGTGGCCCACACAAAGAAATGTCCAGCCCCAGATGATGTCAGTGGTGATTTCTATCAAACATTTTCAGAAAAAATACGACCAATACTCCCCAACTATGACAGACAATACAACTGGAGGAAATGCCTTTTAACTCATTCTACAAGGCCATGTTACCCAGATTCTAAAGCTAGACAAAGATATCACAAAACAAGAAACCTACAGAACAAAATCCCTCACGATACAGACATAAAAATTCTCAACAAAATCCTAGCAAACCAAATCCAGCAACATATAGAAAAGAATTATACAACACAATAAGTGGCATTTATCACAGGAAGGGAAATTTGGTTTAACATCTGAAAAATCAATTATGTAAAACACCATGCAATAGAATAAAAGACAAGAAACAAATCATCATCTCAATAGATATAGAAAAATCAACTAACAAATTTCAAAACCCATTTATGATAAAAAAAAAAAAAAAAAAAAAACCTCTCAACACACCAGATGAAGAGAAATACCTCAACTTGGTAAGGAACATTTACCAACATAACCCAAGAAGTGACTTCATACTTAATAGTGAAAGACTAAGTGCTTTTCTCTTAAGATCATCAGCAGGATTTTCTCTGCTCAATACTTCTATTCAACATCTTACTGGAGGTTTTAGCCAGTGTAATTAGGCAAGAAAAAGAAAACAACAAAAGAGAGGAATAAAATCTGCATAGATTGAAAGGGAAAAAGTAAACTGTTTTTACTCACAGGCAACATGATCTAGTATGTAGAAAATAATGAGAAACATACACTTACACACATACACATATGCACACACACATACACGCACAACTACAAGTTCCATCAGTCTCAAGTTAAAAGATCAAATAACAATTTTTAATGGAACCAAGAAAATCCCATTTATAATAACATTAAAAATAAAATGTTTGGGAATAAAATTAGCTAAAGTTGTGCAATTATTCTACACTGAAAACTACAAAACAATGTTTAAAGAAAATAGAGCAAGAGCTAATATAGGTAACAGAAATGTCTATGAGCAAGGTTGAGGAGACTTGATATTTTTAAGATGGCAATAATTTTCAAATTAATCTACTCTATGTGATCCTTATCCAAACTGCTGCTGACATATTTTGCAGAAATTGGTAAGCTTATTATAAAATGGCATGAAGTTTGAAGGAGCCAATAATAAATACAATCTTAAAAGATATGAATAAATGCACTTCCTGGTTTCAAAACGTAGTACAAAGTAACAATAATCAAGACAGTATGATTGTGATATAAGGAAAGATATATAGATTTGTGAAACAAAATTGAGAATTCTGAAATAAATTATTTTATGTACAAGTGATTTATTTTCAACAAAGATGCCAAAAATACTCAATAGAAAAAGAATAGTCTTTTAAACAAATCGTCTTAAGACAATTGGCTATCCGACGCAAAAGGAGGAATTTGGACCCTTACCTCACACTGTACAAAAAGATTAACTCAGTATAGATTGTATACCTAAATGTAAGTGTTAAAACTATAAAACTCTAAGAAATTCTATGCTTCCTGGATTAGCATTAAATCTTCTTAAATTTGGCTTAAGTAAATATTTCTTAGGTATTACATGAATATGGCAAGAAATAAAGTAAGAAATTGATAAATTAAGCTTCATCAAAATTAAAAGTTTTTGGGCCGGCCCCATGACTTACGGTTAAGTGCGCGCCCTCCGCTACTGGCGACCCGGGTTCGGATCCCAGGCGCGTACCTACACACTGCTTCTCCGACCATGCTGAGGCCGCGTCCGACATATAGCAACTAGAAGGATGTGCAACTATGACGTACAACTGTCTACTGGGGTTTTGGGGGAAAAAAAAGAAGGAGGAGGATTGGCAATAGATGTTAGCTCAGAGCCGGTCTTCCTCAGCAAAAAGAGGAGGATTGGCATGGATGTTAGCTTAGGGCTGATTTTCCTCACAAAAAAAAAAAAAAAAATTAAAAGTCTTTGTTTTTCAAACCTGAAGAAAGTGAAAAGGCAAGCTATAGACTGGCAGAAAATATTAGCAATCATATATCCTATAAAGGACTTATATATCCAGAATCTACAAGAAAATCTTACAACTCAAGAATATAAATAGCCCAAATAAATATTGGCACAAACATCTGAATAATCATTTCATTAAAGATGACATGCAAAAAGCCAAAAAGCACATGAAAAGATATTCACAATCAGTAATCTCTAGGGAAATGCAAATTCAAACCTAATGAAATATTTCACATCTATTAGAATGTTTACAATTAAAAAGTCAGAGAAGTCGTTAGGGAAATGCAAATTAAATAAGCAGGAGATGCCATGACACACGTATTTGAATGGCCAAGTCCAGAGCACTGACAGCACCAAATGATGGAGAGGATGTGAAGCAACAGCAACTCTCATTAATTGCTGGTGGGAATGCAAAATGTTACAGCCACTTTGGAAGACAGTTTGACAGTTTCTAACAAAACCAAACTTACCATTACCATACAATCAGCAATCCCTCTCCTTTGTATTTACCCAAAGGAGTTGAAAAGTTACGTTCACACAAAAACCTGCACACATATTTATAACAGCTTTATTCATAATTGCCAAAACTTGGAAGCAACCAAGATATCCTTCAGTAGGTGAATAGATGGGTAAACTGTGGTACATCCGGACAATGAAATATTAGTCAGTGACAAAAAGAAACGAGCTATCAAGCCGTGAAATGACATAGAGGAAACTTAAGTGCATATTACCAAGTGAAAGAAGCCAATCTAAAAAGGCTACATACTGTAGGACTCCAACATTCTGGAATAACCAAACCTATGGAGACAGTAAAAGGATCAGTGATTGCCAGGTGTTGGGGGATTGGGGAGTGGGAAGGGATGAATAGGCAGAGCCCAGAGAAATTTTAGGGCAGTGAAAACACTCCATATGATACTAAAATGATGGATATATGTCATTATACATTTGTCCAAACCCATAGAATGGGTACAACACCAAGAGTGAACCCTAACGTAAACTGTGGACTTTGGGTGATAATGGTGTGTCAATGTAAGTTCACCCATTGTGCCAAATGTACCTCTCTGATGTGGGATGTTGATAATGGGAGAGGCTATGCATGTGTATGGGCAAGGGTATATGGGAAATCTCTATGCTTTCTCAATTTTGCTGTAAACCTAAAGCTGCTCTAAAAAATAAAATCTATTTTAAAAAAGTAAGATAATAACACATGTAGGCAAGTATGGGGAGAAACAAGGATGCTCATACATTGTTGATGGGTATATAAAACTGTGTAGCCTCTTTGGAAAACAGCTTGACAATTTCTTAAAATATTAAACATAGATTTATCGTATCGGCAAGCAATTCTACTTGCTTGAGGTATATACTCAAGATAAATGAAAATATTTGTACACCCAGAGACTTGTATGTGAATGCTCATTGCCACATTATTTGTAATAGCCCAAAGATCAAAGACAAAAAAAAATGAATAGAATCGTGTATTTGGTTATTTTTGCTTAGAGTAATCATAAGTTTTGTAAAGTTATTTAGTGAGAAATAAAATGAAAAGGGTATGGATGTCCCTTTAATATGCAAGTTCTAGAGCTGAATTGTCTCTTAATTCATTAGGCAGTGAGGTGGGACCTTACAGAAAAATCCTGGGGGGAGAAATAGTTACAGGTGAACTTCAGGAAAATTAATTCATTACTAAGTGCACAGTTCCTTTTCAGAAATATAATAAAATAGCCAAATAATGCAAAGAATCTACTTTTTATTACTTTATGCTTGTCTTTCCCTAAGCACACAGGATAAGGAACTGGGCTGAGCAATGGAGGAAAAAAGGCTTAGTGTTTTAGCCAGGAAAACTAACAAGAATATCTGGTTTACTTTGGAGGTCAGTGGTCACAGTGCTAAGGATTTCTGCCACATATTTTTATAACAAAATCACTGTTTTGCAGACCCTAAATATATATTAAAATATTGAAATGTTTATAGGTCTAGTTTGGCTGTAGCTTTTCTTTGGGGTTTATTAAAAATGTCAGACTGCAAAATAAATCTGATTTCAATTGTTCATACTTTATGCATATAATAGTAATAGAGGCTGTTTGGAGAAGAGAATGTTACTAGAATTTATCAAGACTCTATTTACTGGAAAGAAATTACTGTAACCTGTGTTTACTGTAGCTTGGTGAGTGCCATGAGAGTATGTACAGTTATTGGCCTGTGGCCTGTTTTCAAATCATTAGAAGCCCCAGGGTCTTCATAAATCACCAGTTAGGAAGCACTCCTTCAATACTATTCTTTAGTAGCAAATATGATAAAAGCTTACATTTTAATTTTACTTGTAAGAGTAAAGTTCTACAATTTTTTAATACTTGATTTATTTAGCTAAATCTCAGGTTAGCTTTAAATATTGCTCAAAGAGTTGAACAATATCCATGTTCACCTTAACAAGCCTATAGGAAGAAAAATGAAAAGAAAATAAAGGGATTGAGGAATGAGAAAAAAATGTGCATGTAGTTTGATGAATTCCAAATTATAACTCTCTAGTTTATCAATATGCAAATGGACTGATAGAATATGAAGACCTAATTCAGAAACAAGGTTGGAATATGTGATATTCTTAAGCCAGAGAAGCAATTAATGAAATCATAAAGTAATAGTTGAAATATTTTATTAGATTAAAAACATTAAATTACTTGGGCAAAAGGCAATGTAAGTAAAGGTAAAAGCAAAAAAAAAAAAGAGAGCAAGAAAAGTATTTCAGCTTATATGAGTCAAATATTAATATAGCTATGATGATAATTTTATGTGTCAACTTGACTGAGTCAGTGGGTGCCCAGATATTTGTTAAACATTATTTCTGGGTGTGTCTGTGAGGCTGTTCCCAGATGCGATAAACATTTGAATAAGTAATTTGAATTAATATTTGAATAATTATTATTTGAATAAGTAGTTGTCATCTGAATAAGTGATTTGAATATGTAAAGCAGATTGTTCTCCCCAATGTGGGTGGACCTCATTTTATCTGTTGAAGACCTGAATAGAATAAAAGTCTGAGTAAGAAAAAATTCTTTTTCTCTGCCTGAGAGGATACATATACATATATATTCTCTGGAGAACCCAAAGTAATATAATAACAAATATATAAAGAACTGACCCCTCAAAATTATGAAAATAATTAATCTAATCCAATAGAAAAATAGGTAAAGAGTTAAAGTAAAAAAAGAAATAGAAAAAGAAAGAACAGAACATAGGGAAAGAATACACATAGGAAGTCATACTCACACAAAGCCAATAAATATTGAAAAAACTAGCAAATTAATGATCAAAAAAATAAATACTGAGCAATTTATTGTTGCTTATCAGATATATAATATCCAGCTAGGATAAGAGGGCAAAGATATCTCTCAGGCATATAGGTATTTTAGAAACAGGGGAGCAGTATCCCAGGAAATCCTCCCTGCCTCCTCTAACTGAAGGTCATGAGAGATCAGGAGATCTGGCATAGACTCCTTAGGAGCATGAGCTGTCTCCACAGTCTGAATATGTGTGTTAGAGGACAACCTGCAGAGATGATAAATAGAGATTATATAGTGAAAGTTGGAGTTATCTATATAGAGGAAGGATGTCACTCAACTATTTTTGCCATTGAGATAGACATTACTGAGTAGGTTGTGTGTGTATTTTGTAATGGATAAACCTGAAGTAAGGTAGAGATAAGAACATAACTGAATGAGAGATCTTTGAGTCTGTTTCTCATAGAGGACATCCCTTTAAACACATTAACCTAGCTAAAAAAATTCTAGAAAAAAATTGTTTTTAGCAGTATTCATGTCAGGGGCTGCATCATTTCACTTTAACCTCTAAACAACCATGAAGGAAAATTGTGGTGGGCCTAATAGATAGAGATCAAATTAAAATATACAAATGGCAAATAGGCAAACTTCTTTATACAAACTTCTCTTTTAGTGTGTTAATAAAATTTCAAATAACACTAATGCTGCAATATAACCCATTGTAAATACATATGCTTGCATAAGTAATAAACAGCTCAAATGTACTCAACATCTAAAGCACATAGTATTTTATAAATAAAAATGATTATCCTTGACAACTTTAAAATATAAGTGTACACTGTCTTGCCTTACTGCCCTCTTAATCAAGGGCACTGCTATGGCTGAGAGAATTCCAGGTGGACAATTAACGTTTGTTCTCACTGGAGGAATTTCAGTAAACCAGCTTTCTAGCTTAACATAAAAGGGAAAAGAACAGTAAAGGGAGATAAAATGTCTGTTGTTGTTAAATGTATTATACATACACTAATGTATATGAAAATTATCTGACCAATTTAAAGGAAAATCAAACAAAAAACTGTGTAGCCACAGCCCAATTTAACAAATAAATTAAAAAAATATTTATCTTTGCAAATGCTCAAGAGATTCTTTAGGTTCTCTTCCTAAACGGATAATTATGCTTAGGTCATATTCAACTGCACTGGTTAATGCTGTCAAAAACCAAAATCTGCACACTGAATAAAACAAAGCAGACAGATGAGTTTATTGCAAGGGTTTCAGTCTGCAAGCTGGGAAACCCAAGGCAACAGGAGCAATGAGTTCCGAGTTACAGGCTAAGGGATTTTATGGGGTAAATGTGGAAGTTACTTGACTTTCTCAGCTGATTGGTTGCCTAGTGATCTTCTTACTTATTTGAATCAGGGTAGCTGAGTCAGGGGAACAAAATAGGCCCGAAATGGCCTGAACAGACTTGGCTTTTGGGAACTGGCTGATGTCCTCTGCTGATTTTTGAAAAGAGCTGTAGTCTCCTGTAAGGTTAGGTTAAATTTCCTTTACGCGCCTGCATTGATCGTCCCCATTTTGTCCCTGACATAAGTGACTTCATTTGTTTGGTTCTACAATGCCAAAATATTTTCCAAAATGGTTGCTCCCACTAACAGCGGATAAGAAACCCCAATGTCTCACATTACACCCAACACATTGTTTTTACTTAGTTTTAATCTTTTCCAATCTGGTGTGTATAAAAAGGAATCACATTGTAGTTTCAATTTTCATTTCACTGATGGCTAATCAGGTTAAACAGGGGAGAGAAAGTGATTCTTAGTTAAAAGTTTAAATATATTCCTTCAAATGAAGGATTAAAATTTATGCTGGTATGGGGGATCAGAATTGGCCACCCCAAAATGTGTCTCTTTGGCTTGATTATTTTAAGAACAAAAAACTCAGAAAGAAACTTTGACCTCCCCACCTAACTGCCTAAAAGAATTTAAGATAAAAGGCCTGTTCTAGGAAGCAGTTATCACCACAGACAACTCTAGGTGTGGTAGACAGAAAAGCACCCGGCAAGACCCATTTTTATCCAAGTAAGAAGGCCTAGCAAACGTTTGTCGACCAAACATTTGCTTACCAAACATTTGCTTTTCCATCTCCCTGTGAATTGCCTTCCTTCCCTTTGAAGTCCCAAATTACTAACTCTAACATCCTCCTTTGTCTTTAGCTAAAGATGGTATTCAAGGTGGTGACTTCTGCAATTTTGGCGAGTTACTCAGCTTTCCTTGGTTTCTCCCATGTATACATGTTATCAAACTTTGTTTGATTTTCTCCTTTTATTCTGTCTCATGTCAATTTAATTCTTAGACCTGCCAGAAGAACCTAGAGGGTGGAGGAATAGTTCTTCCTCCCCTACACTAGTAAACTGTGTTTATCTTACACAGAAAAGCTTCTGATTTCCAAATTAATATGAAAAAATTTTAAACTTCCTTCAGAAATTTTTAAGCTTCTATATTGACTGAAACCTATGTTTTTCATTGTTCTTTAGGAAAATCTGTAGAACTTTTCAGAAGCAAATTTACTTAAGAATAGCAATCAAGACACTTTGTAGGACAATAAAGACATTAATAATACTTTGTTATTCTACATGTTATTATTCACTCTCAAGTTTAATGGCTTACAGTGCATTTTTTTTTTTTTTTTGGCAGTATAAGGAAATTAGCTCTGTTTCCTGGCACAATTAGTTCTAAGTCCTTCATTTTCATTCTGTTGAAGACTGAAGGACAAATCTGTGATAACAGAATCAAGCACTTGGGTAGTCAGCTAAGATTCTTGTGTAGGAGTAATTTATCATGTAAATGGTGCCTGCTTTTTTTTTTAATGGAAATTTGAAAACAGCTCTCTGCATGATTGAAGCCTTTGTCAGTAGCTCACTCCAACATATGACAAATGTTACTTTTCTCTACAAGATAGTAGGAAGATCAGTGTGATAAACTTCTGAAATGGCATAATTAGTTGAATACATGTATTTTTTTCCAAATCCTCTCTTGCTCTTTTGGAATTTTTATATATATGTTACATTTGCACTCTATGTAAAGCTTAAAAGACTGTAAAATGCATTTTTTTTCTGTGAAAAAAATAAGTTTGGAAGGCCAAATCTAAAAAGTATATAGTATATTTTCTTTCCTTTCGACCTATGGCTTTTTCAAGCTATTGAAATAACATTAATATATTAAAACAATGTCTGCATTAAGGAGAATGCGTCTATTGAAAATATTAGAAAATGTCTAGATGGTTATTTGTATGACACCAGATAACTGAATAAAGTGTATAGAACACAGATTTTCTTTAGTTTTCTTGGGGCATTTGGCACCATACAAAGAACTTAAAGTACACTTCATCTAAATATGTAATACATGAATATTGATATTGCAGTCAATACCCAAAAATATGGATATGCTCAAATATTTGATGTTTATCCCTAAGGAAAAAATATGCAGAAGGATCCATGTCTGTCAAAGGAAAATGGTAAGTTTTAAAGTAATTTTTAACCCATCCTGGAGGAAACTGTTTCTTAAAATTAACATAGTTATTCTTTATTAAAATCATTCAACTATTATATTCAATTGACCATATCAGGAATTATACTGTGAAATTATAGTTTTATGAAATGCTTTATATTTTATTTGTTGTCAAATTATTTGAGTTCTCCACATTATTTGACCTAAATACAGGGCCTATTTTATTCTGTAATACTTTATTTCTCATTTTAATATGTTTATGCTTTCAATTCTAAGATACTTAAATACTTAAAAGACAATACTAAAACATTCTGAAAATTTCTTCTGCTGATTTTGTGTCCTCTATATTGTGATTCTCTTTGGCCATCGCAATTGGCCCCGGTAGTCTTTTCTTAGTATGTCTCTTTCTTTTGGCATCCCCTGTGTATTGTGTATTCCTGCTGGTCCATTTGCATGGTTTACAATTTCTGGATTCCATTGTCTATGTTTCTCTGAAGTTATTGTTGTTTCCATGTCACTGCAATGCCAACCATTTGGAATTGATTTACCAGCTAGGAAGCCCCTAAACTGTCACAAACATTTCCTTCAAGAGAATCAAATGCAGACAGTAGCAGTGACTGGTATTTTAGGGCCTAACAAACCCCTAGTTGCAGGATTCGATGAAACCTCTATACCCTCCATTGTTTTAAAGTGATGGGAATATACAGAGATCAAATGCTTTTTGTTATGTGCCCATCCAAAAATCTAAAGCATTTTACAACCATACAATATTTAGTTATTCTTCATTAACAGATAGGTAGTGCTATGTATCTCCCTTAATTTCCTGGATGGGAAAAGTTTGCATTTTGTACAGCAAACTTATTGTATGATCCATCCTATTTTCTCTTAGAATTTTTAATCCAGAGTTATTTCTTCCACAGTTATTATATGTCTCTTCTGTTCAAGGTATTCTGCTTATCATTGCTGACATGGATGTTATAGGTGCACTTCAGTACAGAGTAATGTATGTGACTCTAAAGAAATATAGTTCATATATTTGCTATTCATTCATGGATGGAACATTCCAACATGCAAAAATGGGAATATAAATTAACTATGTTGGGTATTGTGACTTCACTGATAGCACGGATATGTTTAAAGACTTTGGGGATCAGTGTAATTGTAATATGAGAAGATAAAACTAGTCATTCCTCAAAAAAAAGCATAAGTCTATGTATGTTTGTCTGTCTTCTATGAACAGATATGTACAAAATGGATAAAACATTAAAAAAAATCCCTTTGGTCTGGAGCTAATGGTAGATGCAGTGTTTTGCATCTGGAATAAAACCGATTTCAGAGACATTATTGAGAACGTAAGATGTGAAGAGCCTTGGGGCAGGAAAGCAGTGTAGGTGCTTTAAGACATTCATTAATTAGCTTATCTACCCAAATCCCAGACTGTAATTTACTCTACATGAGAATATGGCTGACTCCTCAGTTTAACTGCTGAGCCTCAGCAACTGTTGTTTTCCACCTTTCTTCTCAGAGAGACTGATAAGCAGTGAAACTGACTTCTGTGGACGTTTTAATATTCAGTTCACCTCTTTCACCCTTTGCCTCTGGGCAGCTAGCACACTTTGCACAACCTAAATTTGGGCAGAATTTGGAAGAATTCACCTTAGGGAAATTAAAACTGCAGATAAAGTCAAGGGACCTGTGATTACAAATAATCCACAAATCCCCATTATTTGGCAATACTGAGCTATATTGGTACAAACTCAGAGGTTTGATTTTTCAGTGTTTCCTAGGTAGCCACATGCAATGTAAATAACTTTTAAGTGTGTCATCTTTTCATCCTAAATCAGCTTGAATATGAAAACAAAAGCATTTTTTGTTGGTATAATGGACAGGACTCTAATAGATATTATTAGATCTTTGTATAACCCTCTTTCAAACACACATACACACACACGTCTGGTAGTTCTTCATTGTGGATGCTTAGGTGAACCATGCAGATCGCCTTTCAGGACTCATTTCCCCAGGTACAGGAGTATTGCCTGCTGATAGCTCATAGCTGAGACTTTCCCTAAGACTCTCCTCTGTGGGAAGAAGCTGCCTTGTTCAAGATCACCTTCACTTCTTCCTCTCCTATGTGGCCTTCATCCAATGATTGGTTCATTCAGGGGTTCAAAGGCCCGTCAGCCCTGTCTCTTTTTTGGACATTTCTGAAGGGGCATCCTAGCTTACGTTCAACTTCTCCACCTGTACAGTCCTCCTTTCCTTACTCCCTCACATGTGTTTTTCCCATATCCCTTTCCAAGAAACATTCATAATGCAGGTTTCAGTTTCAAAGTCTGTTTTGAGGAAACTCAACCTATGTATGTGTGCTAATCAAACAAATAAGACTAGTCCTTCACAGAGGAAGGGGCAAAAGGCATATCCAACCTCAATTCCTCTACTCAGCTTGCTTTTTTGGTGCTGAGCCATTTCAATGCAACCACAGCTCCATTTCCAGGAAGAGAGCTAAGATCTGGAATGGGAGGTTAAAAGATTTCTTCAAGACTGGTCTTAAGTAAGCTTGGGTTGGATTACAGCTTTCTAGCTGCCATTTTATCTTAGTTGGAAAAGGATTTCAGGACTCCAGCTTTTACCTGACAATAACCTGGTAGTAAAACTATAAATGACATATTTGTTTTTGTTTTCTGCAGAACATTTCCATTTGCATTTTTCTCAGTCAAGAAACTTTACACATTTTGTGATGTCTTACAGAAAAGCTTGAGCTCTGGTAACAAAACTTGGATTTCCTGTCTAGGAAGCAGGCCCTGTGTCTTCAAATATGTAGAACACCAGCATCTAAGAGCTGCATCCCCAGGGCACCAATGCAGGACCTTGCATATTTGGCTTCTACAAGTCTAACAGCCAATGTGTGATTTGAGACTTATTGAAGGATTAATATGCTGATGATACTTTGTGTTCTTCAGAAGAATATGTAGTGATCATTTTCTCTTCACTTTTGTTACTCAACGAAGCATATGTAGAGGTTTTACATTGTCCTTTTTTATAACTTTTTCCAAATTTTCTCAAAATTTCCTATAACTACTCTGAAAAAGTACATATTTGTAGTAATTGAGTATGAACGTTGAAATCAATCACATCTATTTTGCATTACTATGCTGTTTACTAAATAATAATCTAAGTTTTCTGAGAACTCTAAAAGCCAGTACGTTTATCTATATAATAAAAATAGTAATATGACCTATAGCCAGGAATGACATAAGAATTTAATTACATAATTTATTTAAAACACAAATCATAGTATTTGCCATGTAGTCAGAACTAAAAAAGAAAACTACAGTAATAATAAAATGATTCTTAACTTTATCAGTTCACTGAAAGATTTTAAATCATTTTTATTATTTCTCTAAACTTCAATTACATTATTTCCTCTACCAAAGGTAACATTTTAAGTTGGCATAATATATCTTTAAGAATTTAACTCTTTTAAAATTGTGTTCTTCTTTTCATGAGTCTCCTTTATTCTGTCCTTCAGGCATTCCAGCCTCTATGCTCTTTCTCATCTCTCCCTTCTCTACTCCTTCTACTATGAAAATATGCTCTTAAACCCATTTGATATACCATTTACACCTGTCATGCATTTCCAATGTATTATCGTTTACAAAGATATTTAAATTAGAAAACATATCTTTATAGAGATTGAAGGCAGTTTTACTTTGCTAAAAAAAAAATTTTAGGTACCAAAAAGCAGATAGAGTGTAGTGTAAGTGCCCAACAATTAGCTTTTTTGATTATAATGTAAGTGCCTGACATTAAGCTCCTGATTGCCAAGGCATCCATTTCAAAGTCATCCCTCTGGAATAAACACAGTGCCAGGTACACAACCAGATAAAGAGTCAGGCTGCCCCACTCGTGGATTTCTCTTTATGGAAAGCCCCCGGTGATCTTGGTAACTGACCTCTTGAGTGACCCTGTGTTTCCCTTTCTGTGCTTTCATTCCCGCTCTTATGTTTTAAATCCACCAATAAAGAGTGAATCC
Source organism: Diceros bicornis minor (assembly GCF_020826845.1). Lineage (NCBI taxonomy): Eukaryota > Metazoa > Chordata > Mammalia > Perissodactyla > Rhinocerotidae > Diceros > Diceros bicornis. Next base: position 26,751,831 of record NC_080750.1, read on the forward strand.
ATGAAACCCTAGCACCCCATTTTCTACCCCAATAATGGCAAAACCCCAGGTCTGCACTCTTTCTCTCTCTATCTGTGACTTATTTGTGTGACTCCAGGGGTGCAGTGTACACTCCAGGACTTGTGAGTAATAAACCTTATTTTTTTCAAAATCCCCTAATAGTTGGTGTTGAGGTGCATTGTGCAATCATAATAAGAACCACAAGGGCCAGTCCTGCCACAACATTGGCTTCAGTGGGGCAAACGTTTGTGGGGGCTCGCCACAGGTAGTAACGGCCCTGCTGAGTGTCCTCAGGCATTCCTAGCCAATAGCATCATTATCAATAGGCTGTGACTGATCAAAAACACAGGATTATGCATTTATTTGAAACCTTCACATCACAGCAGGAAACAACTACTCAGCCTATATTTATATCACTGATACCACGGAAAGTTAAAAGTTTAAGAAAGCACATTCACCCTTTAGGAGAGTACACTCATTTAGTGCAATTATTATAGTGCACTAAACAGTACTCTAGTGACTCGAGAGATGCCTCCCTAAGCATTTATTTCCAAAAAATTACACTCATTCTTAGAAGCATCTGGTTCATTATGTATGGTTAAGACTATTATCTACAAAACTCCTGGGAAACAGAAGATAATTTCATTTGCACCTATTCAAGTTTGAATATTTTTGTTTTGTTCACCCCCTCAAATTGCACATGCACAAATATTTTGTTTATTTGAGATTAAACGGAGACTGTGAAGGTATATATACATATTTGCAGGGTGTAGTTGTCAAAGGCAACTAAATTAAATCACAGCATATATTCAAAGAAAACAAAAACTCCACAGTGATTTCCAATTCTAGGGTCACACAATCCCCAGAAAGCCCAAAATTAATAGGTCTGTGAACTACATGCAGTATTTTATTGACATTAACAGACATGTATTTAATCAAATTGATACTAACTAAATGTCAGATTATTTTGCTCTGGTCTAAATTCACATTGGTTCAGAGTCTAACAATACTAACACAAAGAAAAGTTAATTATCTATTTCTTAACAAATTCAGCCTGACTGACATAATACTGTAAAACATGAAATTATTTGGGAGAAAAAGAGCAAAAGACAAAAGGAGTGATTAAAAATAACTAATTCCAATGGCTATTTCTTGTATCACTTACTGATATTTGCAGGATAACATAGATAATACAAATATATTCTATTGATATATTTACCCAATTTGGAGTATATAAATCAAGATTTCAGCAAACTCTTTAGCCTTGAATGCTATTGATCAAACAAATGGATATTTATTAGTCCAAATTGCAGAGATATCACAGGCAAGATAAAGGTAAATAGAAAAATTGACTGCTATAGAAGAAGAAAAAGAATGAAAAAATCACCTAGAATTTTAATACATATAAAAGGCAGTAGGTTTATTGCAACCAATAGCTTTTATTCAGATGCTCTCCATAAAAATGTTTTTCAGATTACTCTCCCAATCATCATGTTAGATGTCTGTCACTTATTTAGTGAGCTCTATTAGGTAATTTTAAGATTAGAGAAGGAATCAGAGACACAATCCCTGTCATTAAAATTCCTCCTCGATAGTTGGAGATACAACACTAAGAACATGAAACAATGTGAAAGTTTTAAAAGCTGAATGTAATTAGTATGCAATCGGAGCTAACATGTTGTAGGAATTAGGAGGACAGGGAATACAATAAGGGCTGTAACAGGAAAGGACACTGGGGAAATAAAAATGAGCTAGATCCTATAGATTATAAATAAGTGTTTAGATGAAGGGTTGAGAGGAGATTATTTTGATCAGGAGAGTGAAATTAAGGTGAGACTCACTTTTAATTTGAAATGTAATAGCAAAATTTGGATCATAATTAAGCCTCTGTCAAAAACTGTCTCGGTAAGAATTTCTATGTTGTTTGCATGAGAAATATCTTTTGAGTCTTCCCTAACTCTGTAACTGATGTTTGATTTTACTCCTGAAGTTACTATAAATGGAAAGAAGATTGGATGATATGATTATGACTCTGCCATGACAGGTTTTTTCCTTGAATTGAAAATAATGGTAGACAAAAGCTGCTCAAGTAATTTAATGTTTGTGCCTGAAGCTTTATTCTGATCATCCTTCAATTTTAAAATGTCTCCAACTACAGATTCTTAGTAAAGCATTTTCATAATTATAGATCCTGTATGCACTCTGAAGTGACGTTTGAATAAATGAAATCTTTTTCATTAGCCTTGTTGCTCTTTAAAAGAAAATCTAAGATATCAGACATTGAACATGCTTTAGAATAAGTTAACCTAAACATACTCCTTAAAAGATATAGTAAATATGCAAATATACTCCATAAAACAATTTTTATCTAGAAACACATAGAAGAAAGCTTCACAGTTATTCAGCCTTAATCAGATTTGAAAGCTGAACAATATTAATGCTATTTGATCCATATATAAATAAAATTTACAATACAAACAGCAAAATCTCAATGTTTGTTGTTTTATTTAATCTTTTTTTTGCGGCTTTATCTCAAATGTTATTTATATGATAGATGCCCTAGGGGAAAATAAAGATATATGTGATGGAAATCTTGAGCATCCACTGTGGCAGCATTTCTTATTTCAAACGCACTTTTCAACATGAGCAGATCAACCAACAGAAGATGCCTGGAGGAAAATATAAAATCACATTAAAATATTCCCAATTTTAAGACATAAAAACTGAACACTAAAGTCTGATTTATTCAAATATCACTATAAACTTTTCAACATTGCTATCAATCAATGCATATTTAAATATGCTAAAACTTAAAAGAAATTATACTTACATACAAGTTATTTTATTTTTTGCTTTGTTGGTTTATCTCTAAAATATATGCGGTGATGCCAATGTTTGGTGTGTCATATAAAGATGAGTAGATTTACTTCATTGTCACTGCTTGTTAAATTAAGACTGAAAACTGGTCTATTAGGGTAAGAAAGAGAACATTTCATTCAAAAAACCGAAAGAAGCCACTTATTGAAGTGCTGAAATTGATACAGGGCAGGACAAAAGAGGAAGTTAGGGAGGGAGAAACTCATCAGATTGTAGAAGACCATGTTAAGCAGGTTAGTCTCCAAACATAGTGAGTATGAATCAGGGAAATCATGTTTGCATCTTAGAAAGAACATGCTAAAGTGGCATGGAAAAGAAAAAATTCAATGTAAAAATAAGATATTATTTTTATCTATATAAGAAATACATTGACAAATCTGTTGTCTATCTACTGTTAACAAAGATACCTGATTTGTTAGTAGGTGATTATCCATTCAGAATTTTATGTTGAAAAGAATCATTATTTAAATTATTGTGAATTAGTTATATATTCCCATCAACTATTGGTTACAAAAATTTTCTAATTAAAATAGAGAAAATTTTTATTGCCAAGTATCATTACTCTGGACATTTTAATCACTACCATCTGTGGAGCTTAAAAAAATATTACTGGGCCTAAACCCAGATATTCTGATTTAGTAGTTCTTGGAAAAGATGAAAAAAACCCATAATTTTTAGAACTAACCTAGGTGGTTCAAAGGATAAGACATTTAGAAAGCAGAATAATAAATAACATTTGCAAGTAAATGAAGGAAAAAAAATATCGAGCGACGTATATAATAATACCCACTTTTTTGCTAACTCCAACGTGTATATTTCAAGACTTAGGTGTACAAATAAAAGAAATGAGAGCAAGTGACTTGTTTGGAATAAAGACCCAAGGGAGACCAGAAATGATTTTCCTTTGAGCAAAGAAAAATATGAAATGGAAAAAGAGATGGGAATTCCCAAGTGCTCAAATAACAGTAAACAGGTTTTAGTTCCATAGTGAATGATGAAAGCGCAGTAGAGTGAGATATGCATTTTAGAGCAAGCAAAGAAGGCTCCTTTCCATCTGGGTAACATGCTAACCATGACAATATAGCCTTGGATCTAAAAATGCTTGGTATTTTAAAGGATTTCAACGGGAGTATCAGGATGATCTTTTCCATAATTGAAAGCTAAATTGAAAGCTTACATTTTTTTTTCTAAGTCTAACCTTCTTAAGATTAAAATTTGAGGAAATAAGAGAAAGAAAAAATTGCCAACTTCATATACAAATGAATGATTAGTATTTTCTTACATAAGTTAATTATATATTAATTTTCTCTTTTTTGCAGATATTATGAAGATTACCAAGGAATGCTTATTGCATACTGTGAGCATAATTACCTCAAGAATGCCCAGGCTTGGATGTTCATTGCTGGACTTGAATGATAACCCATAATGTCTGACCTCACATCCCACACTTCTTTACTTTCTTGAGATTATTATCATTATTTATGAAAGATATAGTGTAACCAAATATTTATATCCCAGAGTCCTTTAAAAGAACTCTAATTTAAGAAGATATGTCTTTATCTTCTAGTCAGAAGATTTACTTCCCTAACAAAATTCCACAGCATTTTACACTACTAGAATCTTTTAGGTAAATTAAAATAGATAAGGTTTAAAAATAAAGAAATTATATTAAACCCTTTGCTTTCCCCTTTAATAATATTATGACATTGGACAGGTTACACATAATTTCAGCTATTCATTTTCCTCCTCCCTACAATGAATGCAGTCAGTGTACCCTTTTTACATATTGTTTTTTAAACATCATATTATATGTATTAAACATTTTTTAAACTAAAATGGTTATTTTTAACTACTGAAATAAAACAGAAAATGAACTTAAAACACATATTCTTTCTAACTTTTTAGAATTATTAACAAGACATCCTAAGAATTAACCTGAATTCATAAACCAAATTATAAAAATATGGCTTTTAGGGGCCGGCCCGGTGGCGCAAGCAGTTAAGTGCGCGCGCTCCGCTGCGGCGGCCCGGGGTTCGCTGGTTCGGATCCCGGGCGCGCACAGACGCACTGCTTGGTAAGCCATGTTGTGGCGGCGTCCCATATAAAGTGGAGGAAGATAGGCACAGATGTTAGCCCAGGGCCGTCTTCCTCAGCAAAAAAAGAGGAGGATTGGCGGATGTTAGCTCAGGGCTGATCTCCTCACAAAAAAAAAAAAAATATATGGCTTTTATATGAAAAAATAAAGTTGATCTTAAAATCTTTAACACTAAATAATTTTAATTATTTTTATTGTTTAAATTGACAAATTGCTATGAAATATTATATTTAGCATAATATTTTTTAATCCATAGACATTTTCAGAAGCCACGTAAAGTATGTTCAAGAAATATCAATGGAATCTAAATAGAATTAAATTACAAGTTTATTTTTATAACTAAATGTTTCAAAATTCAAAATGTATGTTGGTATTTTGCCAACCAAAACCAAGTTCTTAACGTTAAAATTGTAATTAGATAGTAGTTAAATACGTATTTGGATTGATTTTATTCTCGAAATGACACATGGATTGAGTATATAAGAATATATATATAATACATATGTATGTGTGAATTACAAGAGAAATATGAGGTAACTATACATACACACATGTATTTCTGTGTGTGTGTGTATATATATATGTTATACAAATATAACATATATATATTCCGAAGTCTCCCTTCATAGCAAAACATATTAGACAAATCAGTGAACACACTGACAATATATGATATAAAATTCTAATAACATAGATCATTCTGAATTCTTTAAAAATGTTTATTGAATTGGACAGACACCTTAAATTTTGACAACAGACTTTATCTGGATGTCTCAATATATGAAACACTATGTCCAGATTGATTATTCCTTCAATTTGACAGACTTCCTAAGAGTAATGGGACATGACTCTGAGGCAGCTCTCCCAAAGAGTGCACAGAGCAGTTGAATGGTATAAGCAGATAGAGGAAAGAGATTGTAAAAATCAACGGCAAGGGCATATATGATGGTGGTCCTATAAGACTAGCACCATATAGCCTAGGTGTGCAGGAGGCTATACCATCTAGGTTTGTGTAAGTACACTCTGTGATGTTCCCACAAGGACGAAATTGCCTAATGATGCATTTCTCAGAATGTATCACTGTAGTTATGTGACATATGACCGTAGTGGTTTAAGCAAAGTTAAACAATTTTCTATCTCAAAGATTTATTTCATAGAGCATTTATTACATGATTGTATATTATACATCTCAGAGAGATCATAATGCACAACATTTCTCAAACTAATTTCTCAAGTATGTATTTTACGTAGAACATTTCTACAAAGCTAGAGTTGAGCTGAACATACTGCTTTAAAGGCAGACTGAATTACAAAAAAAAAATGGAATGTTCATCTGCTCGTAGATTCTGATGTTAGAAAAGTTAATTAATGTGTCAGATGGCTAGAAAGTGGGTGACAAGGATAATTATGTTGAAAAGAAGAGAGGAAGAGAATGGAAAGGCAGTGAAGTGCACTAGAATGAATATTAGAGTGAATCAGTCGACCAAAGTTCCAGTCCTGACCTGAAATAAATAAGCTACGTAATATTGTGCAAAGTATTTAACAACCTTGCCCAATGTTTATAATGAAGAAGCTTAGCTGAAGATCTGCAAAGTCTCTCCTACTATTTAAAGTTAATTTGAATACTTTTAATCATGGGAACAAACTCATACAGAGTGAGAAGAATGTCTAAATTAATACACTTCTAGTCATGGAACACAGATCTATGCAAACGTAACTCTTTTTATGAGTTATGAATTTGATGTTCTATTAAAGAGGATTCCATGTATGTAAGCATAACCAAGCCAAAGATGTTAATAAAAGGGTAAGAAGCATCTAGACTTACAACACCAAGAAAAAGAGAATAATGACATGTGGACTTTGTAGATAGTGGTAGTAAGTTTTAAGCTGGCAGCTGTTGTTCTGTAGTGAAGCAGGAAATTGGTGGAGAGAACAGTATCAGCTTATCGTTTCACTGATCACAATAGTGGGAAATATCCACTCCCGCTGCACGGTTTTCGGTTTGATTTCATCTCATGCACATAAAGTTTTGACTTCCAGTAATTACCAGAAAACATAAACTTGAGTTTGTATTTTCATTTAACTATGTGGCTTTTATCCACTCATTCAATATATAAATATTTTTAGACCTCCTACATGTGGAGAACACTGTGAAAGTTTCTGGGAAAATATACAAACAGACTTTATACTCTTCCTCACAGTTCTTAAAGCCTAAGAGTGAAATCTAATTTTCAATAAGCAATTCTAAGTCCCAGAAATCAATAGTCATTTAATCTTGAAGTCCTGGTTTTTTAATGTCAAAGATAGGAGTAATTGTAATGTAAAACTGTTGTTATGTTAGAACACATCCACATGTGAAAGTCATCTGGCACAGAGAAGCATTTAAGAAACATCAGAATCCTTCCCAGTTACCCTTCCAGATTTAACATGGATTCTAAGATAATAAAGATATTATGGTTGGAAGTTAAACTTTATATGCATTTCTATATACCTATAAGAGGAAGAGTTTAAGATTTTGTTTCTGGTTAAAAGCCCTTCATATAAATACATTTGTTTAACTTATTGGAGATGGAAAATATATGGGAATAGAGAAAGATCATTATATTTACTGTATGTGAAACTCAGCTATAAAGACCCAACTGTTGCAGGTTGTACGGCAAGACAAAATATGACTTTCAACACAGAAGAAAACACATATAACCCAACACAAACGTCATGACCCTTTCCAAAAATTGCTCAGATTTAGTCTATTACTTAAAACAACTTAGACACTTGCAAAAGCAGATTCAAAGCTTGTGTGTATGTCATCATCATTCTTATTGTAGCTAACAGATATTGAATATTTATTATGTGTCAGATTCTATGCATTTTATATTCTTTTCATTGATTATAGAAATGGCCATATGTGGTATGTAGTGTTCTCAGACAAGGACACTTCTATGGTGAAATTTAATTTCTCTGTTTAGAGGAAACAATCCCTATGGTTCCTATGGAAGTTTCCTGAATTATATTTTCCTAGAATAGTATTAAGTACAATTTGTTGTTCTTCAGCTGTCAATAATAAACATAGCCAATTATCCTGTGTCCTCCCGGGAGGTATGGATATATAACTTTCATAACCTGCTGACAATATTCTTTAGAGATTTACATGACGTGTTTTAAAGAGACCTTAGACCATTTGACTCAAGTCTGGTATATTGCTTGAAATAACCCACGTTAGTCTGTACAGGATTTAACGGAGAACTGTGTGTTATAATTGAAAGATTAATTTTCTAACGAAGTTCAGTTTATTTGATCAGCACTTTCTCTAATCCATTATGATAGATCAGAAGAAATTTAAGAAAATAGGGCTTGGGACAGGTAAATTGTGGGCAACAAAGTTTAGAACAAAGCATAGTCATGAGCAACAAACAATCAGTGAAAGGTGATGTTGCACAGGCTGCTGCTGCTACTGAAATAGGGAATAGCTGGGGCAGAGTCCATGCAGAAGCAGTACTACATGGTGGTTAAAACTCTAACCTCGAGGAGGAGTAGCCCTGGATTCAAACCCCTGCTATTACGTGTATGACTTAGGGGAATTATTTACTCTCACTCTGCTTCAATTTTCTTATATCAAATAAGAATCTTAATATTAACTATCTCAATTTTTCTTTACGTATGTGATTTGGGGGAAGGCATTTGACCCTCACTCTGCTTCAGTTTTCTTTTACAGAAAATAAAGATCCTAATAGTAACTTTCTCACTGGGCTAAAGTAAGTATTGAATGCAAAGCACTCAGGAGTATTTAAGCAGTACTCGGCATGTAACAAGTACTATTACCTATTACTAATATTCGTTCTAAGCAGATTTTAGTTAGGTATGTACGTAAATATATAGGTAGATAGATAAGTAGACTTAGTTTATTTTAATTTTTTATGTTTCTGAAAGGACTACTTTCCAAATTTCCCAAAAATATTTTTATAAAATTTTATAAAAATTACTTTCTGTTGATTCACTTATTCTCCACCAAAAATCACAATAATTTTCATACTAATACCAATTACAAAAAGGTAACTTTTCCCTGATCCTCTTATTAATCAGTGTTATGTGGGCTGAGATAGAGGACGCTGCCTGTGCCTATTATATAGACTACCAGCATGTATAATTTGTTTGATCATAAATTGAAAGAAACAATTGACCTTTTTTGATCATCATCCATATGCCAAATTCTGGGCTAAATAACTTCCATGAATGATACCTTGCCTAAAACAAAATTACTTACAATGGCTAATAGTTCTAGTTAATTTCGTTAAGTCATGTGAGTTGTGTACCACCAGCTTCGTGTCATAAATGGGATAACTGAGCTTAAATAAGTTATCGACAGATATCATAATTAAAGATAAGAAAGCTCATATAGAAACAACTGAAAGTTTGAAAAGTGCTAAAATATAAACTTTCTAACTGCTGCTATTTTAACCCATCAGGGGGAATGTAAATCCTGAGTTCTGACTCTAGAATGGACGACTTGAGAGATATATTCCTATGAGAAGGTAAAATACTTTTCATTTTTATTTTATGCATTATAGAAGTGTTGTAGTGTGAGGAAAACAGTTGAAATTTCTAATTTGTGTCTATCTTTAACTTTGGGGATTATTAAATGTGAAAAATGTGATTCATTTTGGAAGATAGTTTCATCGGAAATGTCCAAGTGTCTTTTAAAGAATTCTGTTTAATTTATCTGAAAAATGTACTTAGAATCATTCTGCAAATCTGTGGCTAGATTAATAATGGCTCACTGGGGAATAAAACAATAGATACAAATTGTTGCAATCTTAAGTGAAAAATATCTGAACTGTGATTTCTGATGATAATGCATCACAATTGGGCTTAGGTTTTTCTATTTACCTACATACTTCTAAGTATATTTTATAGTATATCTACTTCTGCACATGTATCTTTTAAAACTATATATGCTGCAGGTATAATGGCATACCTCACAAAAGAACAGCTTATGTGAAAGATGTTTGCCTTGTCATATAACTAATTTTTCAAAACTCTATTGCTCTCTATTAAAAGGAGTTGTCAGGAGCCTAGACACAAATGGGTAATTGGCTTTTTTCCCCCAAACTCTAAGGATATCTGAATTAATTTTGTTATTCCTGTAAATGTCACACAGTTAATTGAAATGTTTACAGAAAGTTTTACATTTCATGAAAGAAAACACACAAATTGGCAAAAAATGTGGGGAAAATATGAGTAGTGCTTGATACTATGTCTGGAATTTTTATGGATGCTCACTGTCATTCATCATGCTAGGCAGTGCCTGATATACCCACAGATTCTGAAAATTGTCTTATCATGAATATACCAAGCAGGCAATACTCTTTTCCTCTGACTAGTAATCTTGTATTTTCAACTATTAAAATGCACTCATTAGGATATTGGTTCAGACTGAATTTTTCTGTTTAATCAAATTCAAATTTATACACTAAATTAGAGAGCAATAAACTAGACTATCTATTATGTTGAAATCATTCCATGGCGATGATGTATGTGCAAAGGAAGAGGTGTTAATTCAGTTCACCAGCAACTATCTTCTGAGGCATCACTGGGTGTAGTAGACTAATGATGGTCCCCAGGCCTGTCTCTAGGCCAATTTTTGAAATTTGGAATCTGTCTTGATTAATATAACAAGCATGTATTTACTGTTTACACCACCACTACTACTGATATCTATCATCACTCAGTGCCATGATTTCTCAGGTAAGTGGATAATTGTGTATGTGCATTGACTCATGTATCTCTTAACAAAGACTCTTGTCTTTTTCTTTGCCCCACTGGATTTAGGATATTACTGAAACTCTCTGTTTATCCTAAGGAAGGGTATATCTGAGTATACGCTTGACTTAACACCAACTCAAAGAAACATGAACAATGAGAAATGCATTTCTGTCTGTTAACAAAAAGGATTGAACTGTCAATTAACTCAGGGAGATTATAGATCTTGCCTTACATCAAGCTCTACTAATGATTCAAAGGTTGCTGGCATGTATCGTACACAGAGGTAATGTGTTTTTCCTAGAGAAATCCCAAAACAGTATGCTGTAGCTCCCTTAAAAAGCCGTCTTTTTTCTTCTGCATTTTTTACGTTGGGAAAAAACCGACAAGTTTTTGAGTTATGTATGTAGAAATATTGATATAGAAGAAGATACTTTGGTTTTGGAATATCTTCATTTTATTCTTCATTAATTATACGGCCTACGTAACCACCTCCATTCTACCTGCTCCATAAATCCAAAAGTTTCAGGTTTATTTTCCATAAACAATCTGGATAAAGCCTCGTATGATCTGATAAAATCATTTTATGCATATGATCACCTCTTTTTTGTAAATACCATTTCTCTGTGTACAGGGATGCCTGATCAAGGTCATTCATTTCCCAAAAATTCCTGACTGGGGAGAGAATGTGCTCAGGCCTGCTCTTGACTGTTCCCTTTCTGCTCTGTGCCAAGATGAGTGGACACTGAAGTGAACAAGAATAACGTGACCCTTGCCTATTGTGTAGAAAGCAGAATACCAAAGACAATCAAGTATTGTTTAATTTGACCTTCTTGAGACTTTAATCCATACTAACAGAGACTCAAAGATAGGAGGATAACCCTGAGATGAGCTCCATTTTAATCTAGGGATTAAATGTCATAACTACTAGTGGTAGAGTTTACAAGAAGAACATAAGTTCTCAGAGAGGAAAGACAATTTAGGTTAAGAGAGCTAAATTAGGAAATAGTGATTCCTATAGAAGATTTAACTTCTTAACTATTTTTTCCTTGAATTGTGTAGAAAATTTGGCATATTACATTTTTAAAATACAGCTATTATAATTCTTCTTCCACTTAATTTACATAATCATTTGAACCTTTAGTAAAATATTATACACCCAAACATTCTTGTGCGACTAATATTGTGAGACTAAGGAGACAACAATACTGCAACCTGCAACTATGGGCACTCACATATTTAGTTAAATGCTGCTCTACTGTGTAAGGAGATATGACATCCTATCAAGGGGATTTTGTTCCAGAGTTCAAGGTGGTTTCAACACTGACATAATGAGCTGCCTTCAGTAGAGCAGGCAGAGAGTCAGGGAGGAGCCATTCCATTGGGCAAATCAGGAGAGGAACATAGCAGTCCTGACTTGTTCCAAAAATAAATCAGTGGAATGTGACCTCTGAAGGGCAGGGAAGTGGCCAAAACATGGGTTATGTATTTTTTCAGTTTCCTTGATTTATTTTTCCAATGATTCAGATAAATTAAAAATCAATGTATTATGATTTTATATCATCTACCCTACAGAACCATTTGATTAGATAAAGTAGTTGATGCTAAGAATGAAAGAGGGAAAGCTAGTATTTATTGTGGAGACGTGCAAGACTTGTCCTCAGTATGTCAACTAATTCACGTTCCCTTCTTCTATTTCTTCATTCACACTTCTCTTTCAACATTGCTTTTCATATGCAGATATATCTGTCCTAGTATATAAGAGATAAATTAGGAGCAACTAACTTATTGACTCACACAAAAAGAAATTCTACTGATAATGCAATTACTTAGGTGTAACCACACAGGATATGATGTCCAGATTTGACTATCTAGAATCCTTGATTTTAAGGAAGGATAAAGCAACTTGTAGGATACAAGATGAATATACAATTAGAAATTATATTTACGTACTCTATAAATGGAAAATCCCAAAATAAAATTAAGAAAACAACTCTATATCCAAAAGGATCAAAGAGAATACAATATTTAGGACTAAATTTAACAAAAGAAGCACAAAACTTTATGCTGAAAACTAGAAAACATTAGTAAAAGAAATTAAAGGAGACCTAAATAAATAGACATTCTACTTCTATGGTTCAGAAGACTTCATGTTATTAGATAGCAATACACCCCAAATTATCTACAGATTTGATGAAATCCGTATCAAAATATATTATTTCTCCCAATTTTGCAGAAATTATCTAGCTGATCCTAAAATTAATATGGAAATGCAAGTAGCTCAGAATAGTAAAAACAATCTTGAAAAAGAAAAACAGAGTTGGGGCTTCACACTTCTGATTTCAAAACTCAATACACAGCTGCAGTATTCAAGGCTGTGCAGTACTGGAATAAGGGCAGACATATAGATTAATGCAATAGAATTGAGAGTCCAGAAACAAATCTTTACTTTTGTGGTCAATTGATTTTTGACAAGGTACCAAGACATTTCAATGGGGGAAAATAGTCTTTTTAGCAAATGATTCTGGAACAACTGGATATCTACATGCTAAAGAATAGATTTGGACCCTTAACTTACACCCTGCACACAAAAAATAACTCAAAATAAATCATATATCTAAATGTAAGAGCTAAGTCTATAAAATTCTTAAACCAAAACATAGGAGTAAATCTTTTTTACATTAGTCAAAGGCTTTTCGGAAAAAAAAAACCCAAAAGCAAAAGAGATATAAAGAAAAAATATATAACTATAAATTGGACTTTATCAAAATCAAAGACTTCAATGACATAAGTGATACCATCAAAAAGGTGAAAAACAACTTACATAATGGAAGAAAATATTTGCAAATATTTATCATGTTATCTGCTGAAGTATTTGTGTCCTGTTATATAATCTATATAAATAACTCTTACAACTCAATAATAAAAAGATAAATACCCTAATTAAATATAGGAAAGTATATGAATAGACTTTTCTCCAAAAAGGGTATATAATGTGCACATCCAAAGTTACTCATCATCATTAGTCATTAGGGCAATGAAAATTGAAATCACAATGAGATACCACTTCTCGCCTACTAGAAAGCTATAGTCAGAATGTCAGTGTTGGCAAGAATGTGGAGAAATTGGAACCTCATACATTGCTAGTGGGGATGCAAAATTGTGCAACTACTTTTGAAAACAGTTTCGCAGTTTCTTAAAAAGTTAAACATAGAATTAAAAGTTAAACCCAAGAGAAATGAAAAGATATATTCACCAAAAATTGTACATAGATGTTCCTAACAGCATTATTCCTAATAGCCAGAAAGTTTATACTACTCAAATGACCATCAACTGATGAATGGATAAATAAGCTGTGGTATATCCATACAATGGAATATGGTTTGCCAATAAAAAGGAATGAAGTACTGATACACGCTGTGATATGGATGAACCTAGAAAATATGGTAAATGAAAGAAGCCAATCACAAAAGACCACATATTTTGTTATTCCTTTTGTATAAAATGTCCAGAAAAAGCAAATCTGTAAAGACAGAAAATACATTAATGTTGCCTATGACAACTGGGAAGGGTAGATGAGAAGTGACTGTTAATGGATAAGAGGCTTCCTGTTGTGGGTTGTAAATGTTCTAAAATTAAATTGTAATGGTTCACAACTAGTGAATATACTACAAAAAATTGTATTATACACTTTAGAAACATGAATTAGATATTACGTAAACTATATCTCAATAAGACTGTTGATTTTACTCTTTAAAGACCGTTAAGAGTGTAAAAATGCAAACAACATTTTGGAGAACGTCTTTTTAAATATAAATAACTGTAAAAGAATTTGTGTCCAAAATATAATCCAAACTCTATGAATAAAACCTGTAAATCAATAAAGGGGAAAACAACAGAAAAAAAAATGAACAAAAGACTTGAGCAAGTAATTCATAAAAGAGGATATCTAAATGGTCAACAAAGATGTTATAATGGTGCTCAACCTCATTGTTTATCAGGGAAAAACAAATTAATTACAATGTCGTAAAGGTGCATGCACCCTTGTGTTCATTGCAGCGTTATTCACAATAGCCAAGACTTGGAAGCAACCTAAGTGCCCATCAAGGGACGAATGGATAAAGAAGCTGTGGTATATATACACAATGGAATACTACTCAGCCATAAGAAACGATGAAATCCAGCCATTTGTGACAACATGGATGGACATTGAGGGTATAATGCAAAGTGAAATAAGTCAGAGGGAGAAGGTCAAATACCATATGATTTCCTTCATTAAGTACTAAATAATAACAACAATAAACAAACACATAGAGACAGAGATTGGATTGGTGGTTACCAGAGGGGAAGCGGGGAGGGAGGAGGGTGAAAGGGATAATTCGGCACATGTGTGTGGTGATGGGTTGTAATTAGTATTTTGGTGGTGAACATGATGTAATCTATGCAGAAATAGAAGTATAATGATGTACACCTGAAATTTTTATAATGTGATAAGCCAATGTTACTGCAATAAACAAAAAATTAAAAATAAATAAATAAACAAATAATTACAATGAGATGCAACTTCACATATACCAGAATATTCAAATAAAATGCTTGAAAATACCAAAAGTAAACAAGCAATGATAACTCTCATACAAAGGTAACAAGAACATAAATTGATGTAAGTAATTGGGCGTACTTTCTAGCATTATCTATGAATTTGTCCATATGTATACCTGATGCACCAGCAATTTCTTATATAAAACAAGATAAGTGTACTGGAATGTTTACAACTGTATTATTCACAGAAGTCCCAATTTGAAAACATCACTATATCCACCACCAGTGCAAAGGACAGATGATTTGTGATACAGTCACACAGTGTGCTATGGTTTGTTTTTGTCTCCTCCAAATTCAAATGTTGAAATACTAATGCCTAATGTGACGGTATTAGGAGGTGGGGCCTTTGAGAGGTGCTTAGGTCATGAGGGTAGAACCATCATGAAAAGAATTAGCGCCCTTACAAAAGATGCCCCAGAGAGCTTGCTAACCTGCTTCCACCACTTGAGGACATAGCGACAAGGAGCTGACTATGAACCAAGAGGAGGGCCCTTGCCAGAAAGCAACCATGCTGGAGCCCTGATCTTGGAATTTCTAGCCTCCAGAACTGTGAGAAACAAATTTCTGTTGTATATAAACTACCCAGTCTGTGGTATTTTCTTATAGCAGCCCAAACAGAATAAGATAGAAAATTGGTACCTAAAAGTATGGGTGCATAACATGTACCTAAACATGTGGAAGCAACTTTGAAACTGGGTAATGGGCAGAGACTGGGAGAGTTGTGAGATGCATGCTAGAAAAAGGCTTCATTGCCATGAATGGACTGTTAAAGGTGATTCTCATGAGGGCTCAGAAGGACAGAAGAGCTGTAGAGCAAGCCTCAGTCTTCTTAGAGAATGCCCAAGTGGTTGTGAACAGAATGTTGGTAGAAGTATGGAAAGTAAAGGTCATCCTGATGAGGTTTCAGGTGGAAATGGAATACTACGCAGGAGTGGAAAGGCACAAATCGCTGCAGTATCCCAAATCGGATCATCATTAGCTGATATTGTTCACCTGATTACTCTAGACCTGACGTAGTTTCGACTTTCACATTCTTACCAATCCCAATTTTACAATTTTAACAATTGTAAATCATTTTATTCATTTATCATAAATTTTTCTCTATACACACTTACCTGGAAATTCCACAAAATGAAATTTCTATTAGCATCTACACAGAAACCATTACTAATGCCAATAAGTAGGTGGCTTTACAGAAGGGCAGATATGACAATTCCCAACAGTAGCTCTTGAGAAAATCATGCTACTTTTCTTCATTGATCTGATAACCTGTTAAATAAGAAATATGGAACTATCAAAAAAGATCATATGAGAACTATTATTTCCATTTATATTGGATTTTTTAGGACATTTCTCTGTAACACTCTTTGTATATCTCTGTTTCTCTCCCTATCTGTCTCTGCAATATTTGACAAGCTTTGGAAGTAAGTATGTAACCTTAAAATGTAAAGAAGGGTTTCCTTCCTTCTCTTATGATTTTGCACTGTCAAAATATAACTACAGGATTCATTTATACATTAAAAATATTGAAGACTTTACTCTTGAATCATTAAAATCACAAACTTTTTTACTTTTTTGAAGAGAGAGGAACCCATTGATAGTTTTTAATTTTTCTTAGTTATTTTTCTATTTTAGGCTGTGATCTCTTCAAAAAGTTTAGTCTTTTTAGAAACAGTTGCGAGATTTGTTTCATGTTTGCTCTTTTATTATATTTTAAATAATTTATTGTGATATTTCTGTATTACATTATCATTTATATTTTGGTTATAATTACTTTGTTGCTTTAAAAAGTAGCTTCACATGTTTCATACTTAGTCTCTTCTTCCTGGATTATTAAAACCTTTTATTTTATTTCCTTTGAGTAATACTTTGGATTTATCCCATAAAGCATTTTTTCTCTAAAGAATAATGAATCAATTGTTTTCATTCAAAGGATAAATGGTTACTATACAAAATAATTAATAAGTAATAATAAGTAAAATAGTAAGTAAATAATAATAGTTAATAATAAGTAAAAAATAAGTAATAGTGAGAAGTACAAAAAGAAAATAAATAATCCATTCTATCTGCTCATGAGAAGATATTCTTGAATATCACCTACATTGATTATTCTTGAGTGAGGAATATATATATACTTATTAAATATCATTTTTCAGGAATTTAATAAAAAATGAAACAGTGATTATTAAACTACAAATATAGGTACATATATGTGTAGCTATATCTAGATAATTAAAATAATAATAAAATTTTAAAAACACTATTACAGAAACATTTGAATACTGGAGTCATTAGATATTATTTTCAACTTACATACAAAAGTGACTTCCTCAATGTGAATATGAAAAAGTCATCATGTGCCTATTTTAGCCTTATAGAGATTTCCTTTACCCTTAAAATTAAAAAACAAAATTGTCAGCAGCTCTAGCATTGCAGGTGTGTGTGTAAGTGGTAGTGGGGAGGGTGCTCTGGACACGATTTGCTTTTTTCCATTAATTGTCTTATCATTGGTTGGCTTTCATTTTGTAGGTTTGTGGGTTTTTTAAGATCATTAATTTGTTTTGTTTAATTTTACTTTGACAATTAGTTTCTTCTATCTACACAGAGCTTTCTATCTGAAATTTATATTATATAGGTATTGAATCTTCTGGATATACTTTTGCTTCTGATCATGTTGTTTATCCTGTTAATATCCTTTTTATTTATAGAGCAGAATTTCTCTGCTGTGCATCTAATAAACTTATTCAGTTTCCAGCTGTATCAAATCTGCAAGTCACTATTCTATTTTACTTGATAATCCTGCTTTATGTATTAAATTGATTTTTTCCTGCACTCATTTTTTAAGTAATACTGTCACAAGTGCACTCATTAGTCTCCTGTGGCAGCAATAGCTCATATTACACAGCCTGCTGTCCCTTTCCATCTTAGTCTACGTTTACTACTATCACCTCTTGTTCTCTATATTAACATCATCATGCCTCCCAAAATCGCTTCTGTGTGTAATATTTCCCCTGAAATAGCTGTCACATTGTCCACTTTGCCTCTAGTCCAGATTTGGAGCCTGTATTAGTCAGGGATCTCCAGAGAAACAGAATCAGTAGAATGTGTTTACATAAAGAGAGAGAGTTTTTTTGTTTTTTTTAAAGGAATTCTCTTATGCAATTATGGAAGCTGGTAAGTCCAAAATTTGCAACATAGGCCAGTAGGCTGAAGCTCAGGGAAGAGCCAGTATTGCAGTTCAGTCTGAAGGCTGTCTGTTGACAGAATTCCCTCTTGCTTGGAGGAGGTCAGTCTTTTGTTCTAGTCTGGCCTTCGGTTGATTGGGTGAGGCCCACCCACATTTTGGAGGGTTATCTGCTTTACTCAAAGTCCACTGATTTAAATATTAATCTCATGCAAAAATGCCCTCAGAGAAGTATCCAGAATAATGTTTGACCTAAAATCTGAGCACCATGGCCCAGCCAAATCGACACATAAGATTAACCATCACAGAGTTTTAGGGCATTGTGCAATTTTTGTGAAAAATTTTGTATACTTTATTCTTAAGAATGCCTCTCCTTGTAAATTTAAATTGTATGTCCTGGTCTTCAATTGTTTAAACCATATTGCTTACAAATTGCTTACATTTAATTGAACTGCCCAAATCTCAATACTTGGAACGTACACCCACTTAATTAGCAGGAAGTTTTTTTTTGGGGGGGAGGGATGCTGCTCTCCACTTGTTCCCTCTAGGAATCTCTGGTTGGTAGCAGCCTGGAGTGGGGGCTTCTCACAAATACTCATAGTAACTGCAATCCATTTCTCAGGGCTGCTCTTCTCACAGCCCCTTCTAAGATCACAGTGGTTCTGTGATCACAGGTTGCCAACATCACAGGACTTGCTACACCAGCCTCTTCCATTTTTCTCTTGACCTCAAATCAAAAGTGACCTTTCCTCTGTACCTATAATAGAGGAAATCCTCTCCTTTGTGTGACCAATCTTTCCACAGAAAGTTTCCACCACAGAATGATTGGGACCATGGTAACACAGTTCTTGGATTTATAATATCACAGAGTTTTGGGTTGTGGTGGTGTATGGGGAGAGAGCCATCAGGCAGAGCTTCCCATGGGACCCATGCACTAACTTCTCAGACACAAGTGTTTACTGCTGTCTCTGAACTCCTCTAACATCTTCCATAATCCTTTTTTGTCTCCATGGCCCTCAGAAAATCCCTATCCTTTAAACATGTCTGTAAATGTCTTACTCAGGGCTCCTGGGCCTCCTCTAAAACAAGGGAAGCGGCTGAGCAGTGACTTCTCCAAGCATGCAATGACAGTCAAAATTAGAAATTTTAGAAAGAGCAATAACACAAGAAAAACAAATAAAAGGCATCCAACTTAGAAAGGAAGAAGTAAAATTATCTCTGCTCACAGGTAACATGATCTTATATGTAAAAAAAACCTAAAGATTACACAACACACACACATACACACCTGTTAGATCTAATAAATGTAACGTTCAAAGTTTTAGGATACAAAATCAACAGACAAAGATCAGTTGTATTTCTATACAAACAATGAAAACTACAAAAAGAAAATTAAGGAAACAATCTCTCTGACAAGAACATGAAAAAAAGTAAACACTTAGGAATAAATTTAATCAAGAAAGGGAATGACTTATACACTGAAAACTACAAAACATTGATGAAAGTAATTAAATGGAAATAATAAATAAATGGGAAGACCTCTCATGTTCGTGAACTGGAAGATTCATTACTGGAAGAATATTATTAAGATGTCACTATCAGTCAAAGTGATTTACAGATTCACTGCAATCCCCCTCTAAATCCCAATTACACTTTTTGCAGATACAGAAAAATCCATTCTAAAATTCATTTGGAATCCCAAGGTACCTTGAGTAGCCAAAATAATCTCGAAAAAGAACAGAGTTGGAGAAATCAATCACACTTTCTGATTTCAAAACCTATTACAAAGTTACAGTAATCAAAACAGTGTGGTGTAGGCATAAAGACAAACTTGCAGATGAATGGAATGGAATGAGATGGAATGGAACAGACAATCCAGAAATAAATCTTCACATACATGGTTAAATGATTTTTTACAAGGGTGCCAAGATATTTCAAAGGGAAAATGACAGTCAAATGTCACTGGGAAAACTGGGTATCCTTATTCAAAAGAAGAAAGTTAGGGGCCGGCCCGGTGGCGCAAGCGGTTGGGTGCGCGCGCTCCGCTGCGGCGGCCCGGGGTTCGCTGGTTCGGATCCCGGGCGCGCACCGACCCACTGCTTGGTAGGCCATGCTGTGGCGGCGTCCCATATAAAGTGGAGGAAGATAGGCACCGATGTTAGCCCAGGGCCGTCTTCCTCAGCAAAAAAGGAGGAGGATTGGCGGATGTTAGCTCAGGGCTGATCTCCTCACAAAAAAAAAAAAAAAAAAAAAAAAAAAGAAGAAAGTTAGACTCTTACTTTACACCACGTACAAAAATCAACTAAAAATGGATCAAATCCTAAGTGTAAGAGCTAAAACTATAAAACTCTTAGCAGAAAACATAAGAAAAATCTTCATGATAATTAGATTTGTTAATAATTTATTGGATATGACACAAAAAGCACAGGAAACAAAAAATTTATATATACATGTATATATATAAATTATACTACATCAAAATTAAAACACTTTGTGCGTGAAGGAACACTATCAAGAGACTGAAAAAGCAACATGCAGAATGGGAGTGATATTTGCAAATCATATATATGATAAGAGATTAATTTCCAGAATGCATGAAGAACTCCTAAAACTCAGCAAAAATAACAAAAACTCCATTTAAAAAAATGGGCAAATGCTTTGAATAGACATTTTTTCAAAGAGGATACACAAATGGCTAATAAACATAATGCATATTGAACATGTAACAGGTAAATATTACTTAATGAGCATGTAACAATACTCAACATCATAAATCATTAGGGAAATGCAATAAAAAAAGAGTGATAATTACAAATGTTGGTGAGGATGTGGAGAAATTGGAACCATTTTGCATTATTGGTGGGAATGTAAAATGGTACAGCCACTGTGGAAAAAGTATGGTGGTTCCTCAAGAAAATTTAACAGAGTTACCAGAAGATCCAGCAATTCCACATCTGAGCATATACCCAAAAGAATTGAAAGCAGGGAATTGAACAGACGTTTGTACATTTATGTTCATAGCAGCAGTACTAACAAAATCCAAAAGGCAGAAACAACCCAAATGTCCATCAATGGATGAATGGATAAACAACATTGGGTATATAGGTATAATGGAATATTATGCAGCTTAAAAAGGAATGAAATTCTGATATGTGCTACCATATGGATGAACCTTGATGATATTATGTTAAGTAAAATAAGCCAGACATTGTCTGATTGTATGATTCCACTTATGTGAATTACATAAAATAGGCCAGATTCACAGATACAGAAGGTAGAATAATTGTTACCACAGGCTGGAGAGGGGGGGAACTGGGCATTATTGTTTAATGGACATAGACTTTCTGTGATGATAAAAATGTTCTGGTAAAAAATGTTTTAGAGCCAGCCCTGATGGCCTAGTGGTTAAAGTTCAGTGTGCTCTGCTTTGGTGGCCCAGGGTTCGGTTCCCGGGCACGGAACCACACCGCTCATCTGTCAGTAGCTATGCTGTGGCAGAGGCTCACGTACAAGAACTAGAAGGACTTACAACTAGAATATACAACTATGTACTGGGGCTTTGGGGAAGGGAAACAAAAAAGAGAGAGAGGAAGATGGGAAACAGATAATAGCTCAGGGCAAATCTTTCTCAGAATTAAAAAAAGTGTTCTAGAGATGGATAGTGGTGATGGTTATGCAACAATGTAAATGTACTTAATGCCACTGAACTGTACACTTAAAAATGGTTAAAATGGTAAATTTATAGTACGTATGTTTTGCCACAATGAAAATAAAAAAAATTATGCCTTTTTCTACTTTTTCTTTGCTTTATAAATTAGATTTTTATTATCAAAATAAGAGATAATATGAGAAAGAGTAAACTGAATGATTCATTGACTGCTAGTTTTCCATTCCCTAAATGAAAAAAATGTGTTTCTTATCTCCAAAGTATATCTCCCCTACAACCACCCTTTCTTTCTCATTCCTAATCCCCCTTGTCTAGCTCTATTCATTTCCAGAGCATCTACCATCTTCTAAAATACTCTAATGTATTTATTGATTGTATGGTATATTTTTCCCCACTAAGCTCCACACAAGCTAAACTTTTTGTTTTGTTCACGGTTTTATTACTAGATCTTAAAATAGCACCCGCTCTATCATTAGCACTTAGAACAGTGTCTGGTACATAGTAAGTACTCAATAAACATTTGATGAATTAATGACTTTACCTGGGGTCTTAGAGACCACGTATTGTAGTGTTTAGGAATAATAATTTGGGGTCAACCAATCCAGGCTCTGCCAATGACTAGCTGAGTGTCCTTGCCCAAGTTAGTTGACATCACCAAACCTCAGTTCCTCCATCTGGTAGAGTTGTAAGGAGATTCTGATATACATTTTAAGAACTTTGCCCGGCACCTAAGGCATATTGAATGTTCTTTAAAAAGTAGCTATTCTTACTGTTAGCAATATATTTCAAATATATATCTGTATTAGAATGCAATATTATTTAGTTTTTATTTTTAAGAGAGTAGGCCTTATAACAAGTGTGTGTATATACATTTTTTTTAATGTATGTGAGAGGAAGACTCTCTTTGTCTCCATTTCCCAGTTTGTGTTCCAGTGAAGATAATTTTCATGAAATGTAAAGCCGGTTGTCTGTTTTTTGTATTTGGAAAGCTATGCAACCTTCTATAACATTTAAAGTGCTAATGTGTGCATGACTATCCCAAATGAGGAATATAGTGTACATATCACCACTTTTACAGCGAATTCCTCCTTTTTTGTGATGCATCTTAATGAAACCAATATTACATTGAATATCATAACAAACAAACAAAAAAGCTATTTAAAAGATAAACTGGATGATACAATCATTTTCAATATTTTCATTAACTATAAAAATAGTAATACTTAAAAGTAACACACTAATAAAATATCAAGTGAGTATTGAGCAAAATTTTAAATCAATCACCCATGATTTTTTCAGTACATTCCACCATAATTTCTCTGTTTCTTTTGATAATTGGGATCCATCATTAAATATTGATGAATTATTTATAGCATTAATTTCTTGGTAAGAGAAATAACCTACTTTAAGAAAAACTTTGGATTCTCATCTAATCCAGATATAAAAGTATAATCATTTTAACTGTCAGAATAAATGCCAAAGCTTTATCTTCTCACCTTTGGCTGATGCGGAGACTGGGACATTAAAAAAATAATTGACAACTTTTACTTTTATTTCCCACAATAACAAAATTAGGGCATAATAAATATGATGCTGACCTTCAGGATTTTCTTATAGTAAAAAGGAATCGAGAATCAATGTATAAGGGCAAGGCAGAGAGAATAATATCATTTTTAACAAAATCTGTAACTTTTAACTTTATATTTATTTTTCTTTTAATCAAATTGCAAATTTAAAAAACATATTTATATTCTAAGACATTTAGAGACTCCACATTTAGATAGAATCTTGAAGAGCTTTTAAGATTAGATTTAAAATTCAGAAACAGTGGCCAACATGGAATAGAGGAATGTCTTAAGTGCATCCACTCTTTACATCATTTTTGATGTTAGTCTTCAACAGAAAGATGTCTGTGCTGTTAACAAGCCAGCTAAGATCTACAGGGAATGCTCTCAACCATAGTAGACAATTAAAAAGATAGCAGTCATTTTAAGTTAGAATTTGAAACTTCAAAACTATGGAAAATATTTTAAATAATATATATTTATGTGATTTATAATTCATTTTCTTCTTGGTGTGGGTTTAATGCTATATTTAAAGTTCCCAAGTCCTTGTGTAACATGTAATCTTAGATTTTTATTGCCAAACTTTGATCAAAGCCCCTTTGAGAAAAATTTATGGACATATGAAGGGGATCATCAACCATTCTTCTAGTTAATTTATTATGCAAGGGCCAAGCTGGAGTTGCATAAAGCTACAACTTAGATCACACTGTTTTGCATGTCCTTCTCTCATGCCTTACCCCCAAAAGTATTACTTTTCCTGAGTTATGCTTTGAAATTATAACTTGGATTACATTTATAGGCCCTAACCTAAACAGTTCTACAAAACCTACTATTCTATTGTTTAGGTAGCTTGTTGCAGATATTGACTAACATTGTAGCCCCCCTTTCAAGAACCCTTTAAGAAATTCTCTCAGGTATAAGTGCCAGGAAAAACTATATTTTTGTGTCAATTATTAATTCTTTCATTTATTGGCTAAAATTTTATTGACTTCCCAATATGTGTTGGATACTACATTATGCCCAGTTGGATACTACATTATGATCCATCAAAGTAGACAAAAACAGTTCCTAAGCTTCTAAGGCTTAACTCCAGTGCAAAGACATAAAATCAATAAACATTCAACAATGACAGCAGTAAATGTTATGTAGAAAAATTAAGCAGGGTGAGAGGGTGGATTAGAGAAAGACTGAAGTTACTTTCAAAAAATTTTTTTTCATTCAGTCAACAAATGTTTATTGAGCACCTACAAAGTGCCAGGCACTGTTCTAGGCACTGAGGATACAGCAGTGAACAAAGCAGACAAAAATTCCTGCCCGCAAGGAGCTTTCATTCTAGGGGCGAGAAAGAGGCAAAAACAGAAGAAATCAGTGAAATGGTGTATTAGAAGCAGGTGAGTGCCACGGAGAAAAGCAAAGCAAAGAAGTTGCAGAGGAAGCGGTCAGAGAAGCCTTCGCTGAGACGGTGACATCGCACAAGACTCAAATGAGTTTTTTTTTTTTAAAATACACGTTCAGGAGAAAAGACCTGTGACCATTCAGACGTGAAACAAGGGAGCGAGATGTTCACTTAAGAATGCTCCCTGTTTCCGGAATGGCAAGTGTCAAGTCCTTGATTTAAGAGCTTTTTTGAAGTGTTCTAGAATGTTAGAAAGGTTTGATGTGACGGAAATGGAAAAGAGATGGGAAAAGTGTTAAATGAGCCATAGTGATGTTCAATAGCCAAATAACACGTGGACGCACAAGTTCCAGTAAGAACTTGTTCTACTTTTATTCTAAGGTTGTCTGAGAAGAAATGACATAATACATGCTGACTCTTAAAGGACCGCGCTTCTGTGTAGAGAACATATTACGTGTGTGTGGAAGCGTAGTTGAAGCGGAAGGAGAAGACCAATTAGGAAGCTCCTCGAACAGTCCACGTGCAAGATGTTGGTGACTTGTGCTAGTGCGAGACAGAGAAAGAGAACAAAATTGTTTAGACTGGAGATATGCTTGGAAGGTTCCCCTCTTGCGAATTGGCATGATTTTCGTTTTATTCCACATTAATCGTGTAAGTTATTGTGATTCATGTTTTGCTTTAAAAGCTCATAAGAAAAGAATAAAACATTTGCTCAAATTTTACACTGGGTGGGACCCGGAACTCAATTTACCTTGTTTTCTAAATCTTCAATCTTGGGTCTGTATTTCTGTTTCAGATTTTTATATAGTATATATCCATACATGTCAGGATTTTGCTATAGCTAGGGTTCTAAACTAACATTAAAATCTTCATGGAATTCAGTGAGGTCTAAATGCATACAAAACATAGCAGGAATCTTTAACTTTGGTATTGAAAGAACTGTGATTAAATTTTGAGGAAAATTATGTCTTGGCAGACTTATGTTCCAATGGCAACATTAAAGAAAGTTGACTTAAATAAAGAGCATCTGTTTGAGACAGATTAGATGACGTTGAGTTACTTTATTTGTTTTCTTTTTTTTACTATATTTCATACATGGTTTTATGGAAGACTAAAACAGAAATGGAAATTAATTCTAATCTACATTAAAATAAATATTCATTTTCCAACTAAAATAAATGACAACACTACATGCAGTTGAATTAACTGTGGTGATGCTTCAAATGACTTGTTCATTCACTAATGAACTAGAAATATCTGAAATTCTGTCACTACTGTTAAAATGACAAAGGCATACATTACTGTAGATATGCAACCATTCTTTCAGGTTGCATTTCATATCTTTATAGTTCTGGAATAAGAATGGTGATAATGAGTTATAATTTTAGAACTTCCTTTTTTATATAGGCACAAAATCATCATAAAGTATGTGGATCTATAA
This sequence comes from Diceros bicornis minor, assembly GCF_020826845.1. NCBI lineage: Eukaryota > Metazoa > Chordata > Mammalia > Perissodactyla > Rhinocerotidae > Diceros > Diceros bicornis. The sequence goes on from NC_080750.1 coordinate 26,778,415, forward strand.
AATATAGTTAATTATCAATTTTTAAAGTAAAATTACACTAATTCATCACTTCCGTAAGAGTAATTTATTTCATTTTATTCCTATTATCTTTCTTATTTTTGCACCACTGCTGTCTGAAATATTATCATGTTATTTTTTCCACCATTTAAAGGGAGCTGGTAGAGGGAAGAGAGGACACATAGGCGAAGCAGAAAGGGTTTTTAGGGCAGTGAAACCACTCTGTATGATACTACAATGGTGGATATATGTCATTATACATTTGTCCAAACTCAGAGAATGTACAACAGAGCAAACTCTAATGTAAAACTATGGACTCTGAGTGATAATAATGTGTCAATATAGGTTCATCAATTGTACCAAATGTACCACTCTGGTGAGGGATGTTGATAATGGGAGAGGCCATGAATGTGTGGGGACAGGGGTATATGGAAATCTTGTACCTTCAGCTCAATTTTGATGTAAACCTAAAACTGTTCTAAAAAATGAAGTCTATTTTTTTTAAAAAAGGAGTTGTATGTGTAAATAAGTAGGTAACCACGACTATGACTTCACATCTGTGTCAACAGACATCTAGCAATTGAAAATGTATTTTGCCTGCAGAAATAAGCTTTGGGAAAGTTAATTGAATCATATATTTCTTTGCAAACATCTAAATTATAGCAGGCTATAATTCACTGAATTCTGCTATTCTGAAGCTCGATGTCAAAGACATATACAGAGTAACAGTGGAACATTCAAGTGCATTTTTCTCCTACTGGTTTAATTTGACAGCAGATTAAAAATACTTATCTCCCTACATAAATGTTGCAATGCAATCATCAATATACTGTCAAGATCTCATTAAATACATAATGCTATCTCATCTGTCTGCAAAAAAGTTTGGTATTACTAATGTTAATACAAACTTCATGATATAGTGTCAAATAAAACAACAATCAGTGAAAGCTACTCCATGCTTTTTAAGATGATTGTGATATCTGCATATTTATTCTTTGCCAACACAGATTGCTAGAAATTGCTGATAAACATACAAACATCACTAGGAAAACACTATTAATAAACTTTTAAAGCATATCACTTTTCTGTCAGCTTCTACTATAACAAGTTATAATGATTAAAAGTTTCTGATGTTTTGCAAAGATCCTTTTCATCTAACCATAATCTATCTTTGTCCATGTCTAATTCCTCATCTCTACAGATTAGGAAAATCTATCAAAATATTCTCTTAAACAGATTTTTATAGAATATACTCTTAATAATGATTTTTTTTCTTTTTTCATTAGTATTAACTTTACTAAGTTAGCCATTTATAAAGAGCAGTAGTCTTTCAGCAGCTGCATGCAATATGTCAACTATTAAGTTTCTCTCAACTTGATTGATCTTTCATTCCAGAGCATGGTCTGGAGACTAAGGTCTCCATCAGTTCTTTCTGGATCAGCTTCTGCTTCCTTACCTCCATTCTTTTCTTCTGCTAACACAGATTTCACACTGACTGAGACTTAGCAGTGTAAATCCAGGTAATTCCTATCTCACCACTCCCTTGTTCATAGTTCTCTTACGAGCTCAGCAATACCTACGTAAAAATGACGAAATCAGTTCACATGCTAAATTCAATGTCTCGTAGAAACTGATTCTAATCTAACTCTTCAGCCTTCTCTTTCCACTGTTTCTTTTCACAAATTCTACACTCCTTCACACTGAACTGCTTTTGATGGATATGAACTGTATTTCCACAACTCAATACCTTTATTCAAGTTATATCCTATAACGGATGTGCTTTTTATTCCTAGGAAATTTTTACCATTTGTCAAACTTGAGTTAAATCAACACTATCAGGTTTGCCTGAGACCTCCAATTCTCTATGGTTAAATTAATCTCTTTTCTCTGTATCCCAAGGATATTCATTTCCAATTCATTCACCCTGTATTATAGGTCATTTTTTTCAAAAAATGATTTCCTTTCTAAATCGTGAACTACTTAGAATAGGGGACATGTCTGACTCATATCTGAATGCTCCATACCCTAGAGAAATGTCTTGCAAGTAATTATTGTTGCATAGAATAGAAAATACATTTATTACATTATTAATATCATTATTATTATATTCTTGCTTGCATTGAAAAGCCTTCTTAAACTGATAGCTTGAAGATTTCAAAAATTATCAATTTTTTGTTACATGTTAAAACATTTTTCTAATAGATAATTAAAATATTAGGTCTTTTTCGTTAAATGTGACAAATACAACAATCCAAGGAAAGGAACATTCATTGGTTTAATTTGGCAGATTGTACACGTCTTAATTCACTTATCAAGTTTTGGAAAAGTTAAATGTTAATGACACATAAAATAATTTTTCCATTCTTAATTATCCTAATTCTTTTTAAATTCAGGATAAGGTAATTCTGTTCGTTATACGTACATATATATTATTCAACATCTCTTATGAACCAAAGCACATGTTAGCAATTTGGAATATCATGTCTAAAAATGAAATCTTGGCCCTCAAAATACTGATAGTCTAGTGGGGACACAAGCAAATCTTCAATTTCACTGGAAAATGATAAGTACTATGCAAACACAATTCAACATTTATGGAGTGATTACTATGTGTTAGGATCGGTGCTAAGCAAATTGTATGCATCATTTTTAAAAACTACCATGAGGAGGTATCTATTACTAACCCAAACCTTATAGATGGAAAAATGAGCCTTAGTTAGTTTTAAGACTTACTAAAGGCCATACATTTTACATTCAGGCTGGTTCACTCCAGAACCTACAATCTAAGTGTATAGACACATGTGCTATGACAGCAGACCAGAAGTGTCAAAAGCCAACTGGTGACTGAGGTAAAGCTCTGGAGTGTTGGAACAGAGGAAACACTGGGAAGCAAAGAAGAAATGACGTAGAAAAAACACGAAGAGAGAATGTTGTCTAGCAGTCCAGGGAAAAGAGAATTCTGGGCCAGCCCCATGGCGTAGTGGTTAAGTCCGGCACGCTCAGCTTCGGCAGCCCGAGTCATGGGTTCAGATCCCTGGTGTTGACATACACACTCGTCAGCCGTGCTGTGGTGGCAACTCACGTACAAAAAATAGAGAAAGGTTGGCACAGATGTTAGCTCAGAGCTAAACTTCCTTAAGCAACAAAAAAAAAGTGAATTCTAAGAGGAATACATGATCAATACTGTAAAAGGATGATATGAAGTTGATTAAGCAAAAGCAAGTAACTGGAATACTCTGGAACAGCGGTTCCCAATAGCAAGATGTGTCAGAATTATCTGATGCAAAATGTCCATACTACTGAAGTTGAGAAACTGCCCCAAAGTAAGAAACTCAATGCTGGGAGAATTATGGGTCTTCTACTAGGAAATTAATCACAGGGCAACAAAACCACCAAGCATTTTTCCCCCATTTTGGAGTAGCAGAATTCAACATGAAACCCCAGACTAGAGGCAAGCCTTAGGTAGAGCCCTCTGTCATGGGAGTTCCCACAGATGCAGAGATGGTTCTGATACTAGAGATGATGGACAGAGCCCAAAGTGTCATACTTTGGTCCTGTTCCCAGACTTGACTTGTCTTTTATCGCTACTCTGGTACTTGCACATACTCTGGAGGCAAAGTGTCTGTAATCAGATTCAGCATTGATTACTGTGCAAACAGAGATTTTTATTTTTATTTTTTTTTTTGCTGAGGAAGATTTGACCTGGGCTAACATCTGCTGCCACTCTTCCTCACTCTTCTTTTGGATGTGAGCCACCACCACAACATGGCCACTGACAGATGAGTGGTGTAGGTCCGTGCCCGGGAACTGAACCTGGGCCACTGAAGCCGAGTGTGCCAAACTTAACCACTAGGCCACCAGGGCTGGTCCCAAAGAGAGATTCTTATTTGGACTGAGAAATTAGACTCTAATTTCCACATCTAGTAAAACTGGACCCTTTTAAAAATATGGTGAGCAATTATTTGAGGAAAATCGACAGTTTGAGAACACTGTAGTTAAGAAAATTAATTGTTGAGAATTAGTTAATTTGTTCTATTAGCTAAGATAGTTAACATAGAGAACAAGTTGAAGTTCTAAACTAAACATGATTAATATTTGGAGAAGGAATGAAAATTATTATGTTCACTAAAATAAATAAACAAAACAGGGTGCTATGAAATTTGGTGGCTTAATCGTCTGATACCAGTGTTTAAGTTGCACTAATCAATGGATTGAATAACAGAAGAGACACAGCCTGAAGATTAAAGTTATTCACTGGAAGAGCTAACTTAAAGATTTCCCCAAAACATAGGCCAAAAAGGAAAAAAGGAGGAAAAATATGAGTGAAATATTAAGTGACACAAATGACATATCCAGCAATCTCAATATGTTTCTAATAGGCATTCTTAAAGGAAAGAAGAGAAATACCAGGGGCTATTGATTATTAAAAATAAGTAGTTTAATGATTCTAGATCACTGCCCATTTTACTTAAATCCCTTCAGTTCCATATTTGGTATATTGCCATAATTATTCTTATTTGGAATACTATTCTCATCAATCTGTGCACATAGTCTGTGCAGAGGTTGCCAGTTATTCCCAAATATCCATCCATTCTCTCTTTCATCTTTAGCAATATAATGCTGAAGTTTAGCTGGTCATGAGTTTAAAAAGAGTAAAGACTATATTTCCTAGACTCCTTTGCCACAGCACTATTTCCTCAACAATGGAAACCAATGATCAGACTTTAGCAGATCTTTACTTAAAAGGAATAAGACTGTTTTCACATCCTCTTTTTCCTTCTTCCTGCTACCTGGAACATGAATATGGTGGCGAGCCATCTTGGTGCATGGCTAGAATTCAAAGTGAACATATAATGTTTTGTAGCTACCTTTTATCCAATCTATCATCTATCAACTATCTGTCTATCTGTCTGTCTATCTACCTACCTATCTATATCTATCTATGCATCTGTGTGTAGATAGATAGATAGATAGCCAGCCTATGGTGACATATAATGGAAAATATGTGTAACCAATCAAATTCAATACAATTGACAGGGATAAAAAGGAAAAGACCCATTTCCAGGTGCTATATTTGAAAAGATGTTTTCAGTTAGAGAAAAAGAATATATAGTCTTGCACAAAGTTGCATGCAAAATATGGGATCCAATGGTTAAATATTTTATTTATAGATTTCTCTAAAAATTAGCATGTTAAATATAGGTTTGAGGAAAAATATTTTTGCTCAGAACATATACAAAAATCAGACAATACACAGATGAGTCTGTTTCTGATTTTGAAGTTTTAACCTTGCATCTCTAGCTTTATGATGCTCTGTTAATTCCAAGATAATCAGGCCAATTTCCCATTTCAGATGGAGACGAAGAATCAAATGGCATGACATGACACGTGACCTGCAGAGCTACTCAACTCAGCACTCTCATCAACCCAAAGTGACCTCCAATGCCCTATTTTCCCTTCCCATAATACCTGTATCACATTTTTTTCTCTATGAATCTATAGACTTTATCATTTAGATATATAACACTGTTTGGCACACTGTAGCATTTCACAAGATCCGTTGAGAAATTATATACATTTCCGAAAGAGAATGCAAGTTATGTGGGTCACAACGATTGATTTCAAGACTCTGTAATAGAGTAAGCTCAGCTATGCTTGCTGCTTGTAGACAAGAACAAGGTCTCTGAAGAAATAAATTCCACAGTGATTTTCAATGCATTAGAAAGTACACCGGATTTTAAAGCCATCTTCCAAATCCCGGTATGGAACTGTTTTATAGATGAAGCCAACCCACAATGATGGCCATTGGTTATCTCAGTAACCTACCCGCCTAAATGTAATCTAAAAGGGGTCAAATTCATATTATTCATTTTATAGTGAATAATATTAGAATCAGCTTTCAGTGTGCATATTTTTCAACACAGCATACTTAGTGCATTAGATTTTAATCTAGTATTTTCTCTAACACATTTAATATTTAGTTTGAAACAAATATATACTTAACATTTATAATATAAAGAGCTGTACTAGTAATTCTAGGTAATATAAACAAATAACAATTACATATCTACTGAATTTGAATATATTTTTGTGTGTGTGAGGAAGACTAACCCTGAGCTAACATCTGTTGCCAATCCTCCTCTTTTTGCGGAGGAAGATTGGCCCTGGGCTAACATCCGTGCCCATCTTCCTCTACTTTATATGGGACACTGCCACAGCATGGATTGACAAGCAGTGCATCCGTCCACACCTGGGATCTGAACATGTGAACCCTGGGCCGCTGAAGCAGAGCGCACACACTTAACCGCTATGCCGCCAGGCCAGCCCCCCAAATTTGAATATTTATATGCAATTATAAATACATATTTAATTACATAATATACAAATACATACCAATGATTTTGGTCTGGCTAAAATCATTGTAATAAGCCTAATATACTTCAGTCATGAACTTATATACTTGAAGGGAAATAGTAACTTATATAAACTAATTTGTTTTATTATAATAGGTGGTACCAGGGAAAGTATTAGGGATTGTAAAATTGTCTGTAGAGAAACAAAGTGATCAGATTGTGAATCTCAAGGGGTTCAAATTTTACATGGAGAGGACATGGTAGGTTCTTAAAGATTTTAAATAGAGCAATAGTTTAGGGTTTAGAAGCATTACTCCCCCTGCTGTTCGGGGGCGGGGGGTGGATGACAGGAAGACCAGTGAGACGCCTGTTCAATAATAACCTAGCAAAGAATTGTTGTTGATACGCACTAAGTTACTGGCATTGGGTATGTAGATAGTATTCATTCATATTCAATAGTCAGAATGATTAGAGAAATGTTGAGAGTCAAATCAATGCTCAGTCATGACAATTATTCTTATCTTCGAGAGTACTGCTGTTGGGCTAATCCACTTTAACAAGGAAAAACTTCATATGTATCTTTCTGCTTAAATACAGAAAAACGCTTTGGAATTTTATGTTGTCATTTTTTGTAATTCATCCTAGAAATATAAAATTTAACTCTAAGCTATAAAAAATACAAGATTTACATATATTTTCCAGTTAATTCTTTTGTGTGAAAAGTTTAAACCCAGATTACAATGAGCTTTTTCCCGCAAAATTTATACCAAAAATATGACAGCAATATAGACCAGCACATTGCCTGGATAATTTCTGTGGTACCCAACTGATTTCCATGCTTCTGCCTTTTGCTTCCTACACTGTGTTTTCAACAGAGCATTCAAAGTGACTTTTTTAAAAATGACATCAGATCGTATTACCTCCTGATCAAAATCTTCCAATGACTTTCTATTTCACTCAGAATTAAAAGCTAGTCTTTATCATGGCATACAAGTCCCTGAACAATCCAGGCTTCTGTTACTCTCTTTCCCTCTTCACCCCCTGTTGTAGCCACACAGGCCTCCAAAATATTCCTTAAATACATCAGACGTGCTCCAGCTTCAGAGCCTTGAGCTTGCTACTCTCTGACGGGTAACCTCTCCTCCACAAATCCTGACTGTTTATTTCCTTGTTGCCTTCCAGTCTCTCCCAGTTATTACTCTCTTGGGGAGCACTTTCCTGAACACCAAATTTAAAAGAATAATCCTCTTCATCCCATCATGATACCATTTTCTCTTCCTCTTCCTACTTTATGATCTTTTTTCTTCATATACTTATCCAACCTGACATTATACACACAGAATTTCTTTATTTATTGTCTGCTGTCTTCTGCAACCCTCAAAGCAGTGAGGAGGGTTATATTTTTGACCACAATTTTATACCCACAGACTAGAACAGTACCTGACACACAAGAGTCATTCATAATAAGTGAGGAATGTAGGCAGAGACAGAGAGGCTTGCTGATAGCAAGATGAGGGTTCTCCCAACGGACGGATTCTTACTTTTTCTTTTCCTGTGAAGTAGAAGACAAGATCACCTATAGGTGGCAAAGTCTGTGGGAGGCTGCGGGAGAAGAAAATCTACTTTCACTTAAGTCTTAAATCAGAAGTAACCCTTTCTGTCAAGATGCAAGTACTCCTAGTACTTGCTCCTAGTTGCTCCAGAGGAAGAAAGAACCATCAGGGCAGAAAACACAAGTAAAATAACTGTTTCTTTTGTAGAAAGAACACTGGGAAACCAAAGAAATGGGTCACAGCCATTCCCAGAATTTCCAAAAGTCCAAGTAGCCAGCTCTTTGTAGAACACATCATAGGGTAATAATTAATATGACAAAGTAAATGCTATACTTAAGAAATATGTGGCCATTGAACATCTGAAGATTTAAAGACTGTAAACTCAGAAATGAAATGTTAAAGGAAACAGGCAACATCGTAAAGAGACAACGATGTCGGGTAAGAAAAATCTAAGATTAGTAGCAGATCCTAGGGCATCCTTAGAATGAGTAAGTACAGGTTGGACAAGGGCAAACATTCTGCTCTCCAAGGTCTAAATCATAGCTCTATAGTCTACAAAAACTTGTTTTGTTTGGCCCATAACGTGTCCTGGGGAATTGTGGCAGGCAGAAATCTGATGTAGCACCCCACCTTCCCAAAATTTCCCACCTAATCCCCAAGACTGAAATATGACGGATATCACACCCATGATTATATGTCACCTTACATGGCAAAAGAAACTTTTTTTTTTTTAACAATAATAGCTGACATTTTTTTAGCAACATCTGGCGCCAATCTTTCTCTTTTTTTTTTCTTTTTTCTCCACAAACCCCTAGTACAACTATCCCCGAGGATAGTTGTATACCCTAGTTGTACGTTGTTCTAGTTCCTCTATGTGGGATGCTGCCTCAGCATGGCTTGATGAGCAGTGTGTAGGTCTGCACCCAGGATCTGAACCAGCGGAACCTGGGCCACTGAAGTCGAGTGCGCGAACTTAACTGCTACGCCACCTGTCCGGCCCCCAAAAGAGATTTTTCTGATGTGAGTTTTTCGGATGTAATTAAGGTTACTAATCAGTTAACTTTTAGTTAATCATTAGGAAGATTATCTGGGTGGGCACAATCTAATCACATGAATCCTCTAAAAGGAATATTAAACATTCTAATTTTCTCTGACTGGCAGCAGAAGGGGAAGTGAGAGGGATTCCAAGTGTGAGAAGGATTTGACCTGCTGTTGCTCACTTAGAGACGGAGGGAGCCATAGGGTGAGGAATGCAGGCAGCCTCTACGTGCTGAGTGCAGTCCCCAGCTGACAGCCAGCAAGGAAACAGGAACTACATACTATACCCATGAGGAAGTGAATTCCATCAAAAACTTAAATAAGCTTTGAAGCAGATACTTCCCCAGAACCTCCAGATAAGAGCCCAGTCTGATCAGCACCTTGATTTCATCCTTATGAGGCTATAAGCAGAGAACTTTGATGAGTCAATTTGTGTCTGACCTACAGAACTGAGAACTAATAAATGAGTGTTCTTTAAGGCACTGGGTTTTGTGGTAATTTCTTATATAGCAATGGAAAATTAACGAAATGAAATAATGTTATTTAATTTTAAAATAGGAATTTTGGTTTTACTTGTAGAATCAAAAAATCTAGACTTTTTTCTGCATAGCACAATAGACCATTCTCTTTAGGTGAAACATGATCACTGCAATTGTCACAGTTCCACCCAGGACATGTCATTCACTTAGGTTGAACATGTAAATATTTGAGTTTTGATCTCTTCTCTAAAACATACTGACTAGGGATTCTTACCTTTTTTTTCTGTAGATGGAAAAAAAATTCACTGTAGTACTCTACTGTATATCCTTTTAATAGATGCATATGTGTACGCTTATTAATATTTAAATCTATGTAACCTATAAAGTTCTATTTCTAGAGTATGAACCAAAAACTTTCATCATAAACTTTAGTAATATTCCAAGTCTCAAATTCTCTTGTACCTAAACTTACTGACCCATCTTTCATTATAAATGAAAAAGGGCCTGCCTTTGCTCGGGGTTTCTAAAACTAGCTAAATAATACTTCTTACACAGCATTTTCCATGTTAAGTTTTAAAATAAGAGTTTACACTAATAAGTTTGGGAGATAACGTTATATGATGGAAAGCTTAACCTTTATAACAATCCAATTTGAATACTTAAAAATCAATATTCTAGATCAATATTTTATAATGTGGTGTATATTTACAGGGAAGTATAAAAGATTAACTTCCAATCAATGAATTCCACTCCGCAAGTTTACAAGGAAAGTGAAAGTTCACGTGCAAGAAAACAACATTGTCTGCAAATCTTAAGTTAGATGGTATACCTTGGTCAGTAGTAATGGGATTCTGGTAAGTAGAGAAAGGTTGTCAAAGTTTTTCAGGTTACATGATAAGAAGGATGCCAGGACCATTTAAAATTTGGGGAGGGGTGCTTTAACCTACATAAACTGTTCAATGCTGAGCTCTTCATCTTGGTAAGGAAAAAAGTATCTGTGAATTTTAAACGGGTTGACCATACCATCTTCAGGGCAAAATGCTTGTCAACTTGTGATCTGAAAATAGTACAATCAAGCACATTGAAAATTCAGCAGTTTTTCTCATAGGAATGGATGTCTTCCTGACAAGTGAACACTAGGTTTTATTTTGGCCTGGGGATTTGTTTTAATAGAAAAATTTATTTACTCCAAATACATCTTATAGACTATGAAAATGAATCAAACTTGTAACTATTCATCAATCAAATTAGTTCGAGATTCCTATGTGCCTAATTCCTTAGTTATCACATAGCTTATATCAACACACATAATCTGCCAGGACCGTAAAGGAACTATTGAGTGCCGTGTAAGTATATATTGATAAGAAACTGTATCCTTTTTTCCCTTTTATTTTTATTTCATTATATGATAATCACATCTTCAATAAACAAAATTTTGATTGCTTTATGAAATCAAAGAAAATGTAAATAGTTTTAGTGTTTAGGTATTAACTAATGACAAATGAATATATTGACAGAGTTTCACCTCAGGTACTATAGGGGTGAATTACTGTAAAATGGTATTAAAACGCTCACTATTTGTATATTGAAATGATAGTACAAAAATAGTATACCTTCCTTGCACTATATTCAAGTGATGAGATGTATCAGCGTGTGAAACATGGACTAAATATTCCATAAAGTTAAAAAAAAGCACAAATAACAACTGAAAAGAAATAAAAAAAAAGCAAAAATGGTTGTTTTAAAGAAATGTTTTCCAGAGTGAACGAGTGAGTGATTTAGGTAGCACATTTTGTGTGTTTACACACATTTGTGTGTCCTAGATCTGACCTGATGGAGAGAACAGTTTTGCCTTCTCTGGTTATATCATGTCACTCCTCTGCTCAAACACTCCACTATGGGATCCCACTCAGAATAAAAGCCATCGCCCTGCAGTGTCCACAGGCTCTGCCTCCTGCATCTCTGACTTAATCTGCTGTCTCTTCCCAGGTCCTCACTCCAATCCAGCCATCCTGACCTCTCTGCAGACCCTCGAGACCCCGGGCTTTCTCACAAGGGGTCCTTGGAACTGGACTTTCTTGACTGGAACACTGTCCTCAGAGAGCAGCAGGGCTGACTACCTTAATTCCTTACAGGATGGACTCAAACGTGACCTCTGAGGGAGAAGTTTCTTTCACATCTTTTCTAAAAGAGCAACCCCACCCACAACCCCTGCAACCCCACGCTCACCGTTACTCATACTTACTTTCTCTTCCTCCATAGCATTTCTTCACATCTGACATATTTATATGTATATAACTTATTTGTATATTTTTTGTCTGTTTTTCAAAGACATGGTAGAATGCCAGCTCCAGGAGTGCTTGTGGAATAGAAGTCGTCCATTAAATATTTGTTAAGTAAATCACTAAGTGAACAAACATAGATCACTCTCTTTGAAATGTTTGTCACTGTACGAGGTGTAGAAGCTTTACTATTAAAAAACACATTTTGGGGCTGGCCTGGTGGCTTAGCGGTTGAGTTTGCACACTCTGCTTCAGGGCCTGGGATTCACGGGTTCAGATCCCGGGCATGGACTGGCGCACCACTTGCCAAGCCAGGCTGTGGCTGCATCCCATGTAAAGTAGAGGAAGATGAGCACAGATGTTAGCTCAGGGCCAATCTTCCTCAGCAAAAAGAGGAGGCTTGGTGGCGGATGTTAGCTCAGGGCTAGTCTTCCTCACACACACACAAAAAAAAATTTAGAGCAAGATGCACATGGTGGTCTTGAAAATTAAGGATGTAAATCAGACTCTATACCAGGATGTGTTAAACTCAAATATATGTGTAAACTTTCCTTTATGCCCAGATTGTCAGGAAGGACAAATAGGCTTAGCCTATCAAAAGTCAAAACACATTCTTACTTTTAGTTGACCAGGAATGTACTTCAGATCTGAAAGATGGAGCAAGCAGTAATTTATAGTTCTTGGTAGGTGGTAGGTGGCCTTTCAGTTGATGTGATATGTCTCATATAGTCATGAAGAATTTCTTTCTTAAGTGTCCCTGCCTTTTTCCCTTTCTAATCAGTTTCATTCAGTGTCTCAGTTTAATTACTTTGAAGTTACTTGTTTTCCAGGATATGTTGTTTCCCTGCTTCACCTCTCAAGTTCATGTATTAGCAAGTCTGTTTTGGATTCTCACATTATTCAATCTGGGCAAATCACAAGCAATCTTTCCTCCTGATAATGCTAATTGCTTCTCAGCTAAATTATTTGTCCTCTGTCGTAAGTTTTAGCTGGGTTTTATTAACTCTTATCTATTTGAAGTATCATTGACAATGATAAGAATGCTTGACTTTTTGATACCTGTCTATGAAACACTTCCATAGCAACGAAGCCTCAAAATCTCTCCCTTGTCGGAAGGGACATGAGAATTAGGTTTCAAACTCTGAAATTTTACACATAGATTCACTAACTCTGTGGAATCTTTCTGATATCTGGTAGAATATGCCTATCATAATGAATGAGGTGCTCAGTTATCATCAAATGTGCTAGCCAGATTTTGATCTTGATTTCTATAGGACAAAATAATACGTAATTTATTAGGGAAAAAAAATGCTTCTAACCAGCTCTCTCCATCAGGCCATGTTCTGTGCCCTAAATGTGTGAGTAGGAAGCAGCATGTATTTCCACCATTTTTCTATATCTATACTCAGTGCCAAAATGTGCCTTAGTTTCTTGCAGCTGCTGTAACAAATTACCACAAACTTGGTGGATTAAAAACAGCAAAAATGGAGAAATGAAGATGGCGGCATAAGCAGACTCGGAACTCACCTCCTCCCGTGGACACAGCCAATTTACAACTACTCGTGGAAAAATTACCCCGAGACAGAACAGAAAACTGGATAAGAGGAACTCCTGCAACAAAGGACAATCCTAATTGAGGTGGAAGAGGCAGAAACTCCCTTCTGGAGAGAAAAAACATCGCCTTCACAAGCTGCCAGCTTTGCGGCCACCCGGGAGCAGCCCACAGGTCCGCAGCCCCCCTGGAGTTGTGGGGCCCTGAGTCGGGGAGCGCCGCCACTGTAGGCATTTTGTGGACCCAGCACAATCGAGACGAGTGGCATAATATCTGACTTTGCCTGCTACTAAAACATTGGGGAGTACCCCCAGAAAACCTGGTTCACAAAGAAATTAAAACCAGCTCTTAAATGGCCCATGTGCAAACTCACCCGTTTCAGAAAGCAACCTAAAATCACCAGAAAGAAAGGTGCACAGTGATTTGGTGAAAAGAGACTCACCTGATAGCCCCTGAGTGCATTGTAGTGAGATGTGAGACCTCTCCAGGGACTGGGACATTGGCGGAGGCCATTGTTGTGGCCTGGTGTGGGCATGCTGAAAAAGACGCATTGGAGTTCTCCCTGGGGCCTGATAGCCCAGGTCAGCCCGACCCACTAGAGCACCGATTTAATCCAGTTCAGCCAGGGCAGGCAGCCCACCCTAGAGACTGGCCCCACCCAACAACAAGCCCTCAGGCAACTTGTGGGCCTGCATAGATTGGTGACTGGATTCTCTGCAGCCTGGTGATGGGGCCCACTTCAGTGGGGCAGGGCATGCACAAGGAGTGGGTGGAGAGTGTGGGGCGGTGGTGGAATGTGTGAGACTCCTGCCATGAAGAGACTGGGTCCACTTAGGGAGGTTGGGGTGTGCACATAGGGCAGGACTGTGTTGACTGTGTGTGTGGACCTGTGGGCGGTGGGGCTTGTGAGCTGCAGAAGACTTGTGCTTCTCTAAGACCCACATAGGGGGTTTGCCCCACCTTCCAAAGCCTGAAACAATTGAGTGCTCCTGTGCCTGAGCCCAGCCCCACCCAGATGCAATCCTCAGAGAGCTGACAAGAGACCTACAAGCTGGAGGCTTATAACATTTGTAAGCCCCTGAGCCTAACAACCTGCCACGTTGGGGGCCTACTCACTTAAAAGAAATACTGAAACACAAATGTGCTATTAGAACTTGCAGTCAACTGTGCTGGGGCTCCCCACACCTGATAAAGAGACTGAAAGGCCCACAACAACTACAAGCAGCTGAGCATTACAACAGCTGGCTAAGAGCATAACTCGGCCTCCCTGGGCACCTACAGGGAGAGCAAACAGGCCACAGCTGAAGGACACACGTAGCCCACATAGGGGTCAACCCTGGAACATTGAGAACTGAGGGAAGCACACCGCAGGCCTCCTAAGGCATCACTTACATAAGGTCACCTATCCAAGAGCAGGAGACATAGCTGACCTACCTAATAGGTAGACAGAAGCACAGGCAAAGAGGCAAAATGAGGAGGCAAAGCAATACACTGCAAGTAAAGGAACAGGACAAAACCCCAGAAAAGGAACTAAGTGAAACAGAAATGAGCAACCTACCTGACAGAGAGTTCAAACAAAGAGTGTTAGGATGCTAACTGATCTGGGGAGAAGAATAGATGAACTCAGTGAGAATGTCAACAAAGAAATGGAAGATATAAAAAAGAACCAATCAGAAATGAAGAATACAACACTGGAAATGAAAAATTCACTAGAGGGACTCAAAAGCAGAGTAGAGGATAAAGAAGAATGGATCTGTGAGCTGGATGAAAGACTAGAAGAAATTACCCAAGGTGAACAACTAAAAGAGAAAAGAATTAAAAAGAGTGAGGACAGTTTAAGGGACCTCTGGGACAACATCAAGTGCACTAACATTCGTGTGATAGGTGTCTTGGAAGGAGAAGAGAGAGCCAAAGGGGCAGAGAATCTATTTCAAGAAATAATAGATGAAAATTTCCCTAACCTAAGGAAGGAAACAGACATACAGGTACAGGAAGGACAGAGAGCCCCAAACAAGATAAACCCAAAGAGGCCCACACAAAGACACATCATAATCAAAATGTCTAGAATTAAAGACAAAGAGAGAATCCTAAAAGCCCCAAGAGAAAGACAAGTTACATACAAAGGAAACCCCATAAGGCTATCAGTTGACTTCTCAACAGAAACCTTACAGGCTAGAAGAGAGTGGCTTGATATAGTTAAAGCGCTAAAAGGAAAAAACTGACAGCCAAGAATACTCTACCCAGCAAGGTTATCATTCAAAATGGAAGGAAAGATCAAAAATTTCCTAGACAAGCAAAAATTAAAGGAGTTTGTTACCAAGAAACCAGTGCTACAAGAAACGTTAAAGGGACTGATCTAATGGGAAAAGAGAAGACCACAAATAGGAAAAATTATCTATTTCCATGATAAGAGGGTAATGGATACAAATGCACAAAAAAGAGGTTAGATATGATATCAAAAACATAAAATGAGGGAGGAGGGAGATTAAAGAGTAGAGCTTTCAGACAGAAGTCAAACTAAAGAGACCGTCAATCCTGTATAGAAGGAGAAAGGAACAGAGAAGGACTACTAAAACACTGAGAAAAAAAAAAGTTAAAAAATGGCAGTAAGTACATACTTATCAATAGCTACTTTGAACGTCAATGGACTAAATGCTCCAATTAAAAGGCATAGGGTGGCTGATTGGATAAAACAACAAGACCCCTATATATGCTGCATACAAGAAACACAATTCAGACCTAAAGCCACTCACAAACTGAAAGTGAAGGGATAGAAAAAGATACTCCACACCAATGGCAATGAAAGAAAGCTAGGGTAGCAGTACTCATATCAGACAAAATAGACTTTAAAACAAAAACTGTAAAAAGAGACAAAGAAGGGCATTACATAATGATCAAGGGAACAATCCAACAAGAGGATATAACACTTGTAAATATCTACGCACCCAATGTAGGTGCACCTAAATATATAGAGAAATTATTAACAGACATAAAAAGAGAAATAGACAGTAACACAATAATAGTAGGGGACTTTAACACTCCACTTACACCAAGAGATAGGTCTTCCAAACAGAAGATCAATAAGGAAACATTGGCCTTAAATGACACACTAGAACAGCTGGTTCTAGTAGCTATATACACAGTATTCCTTCCAAAAACCGAAGAATACATGTTCTTTTCAAATGCACATGGAACATTCTCCAGGATTGATCACATATTAGGCCACAAAACAAATCTCCATAAATTTAAGAAGATTGAAATAATACCAAGCATCATTTCTGACCACAATGGTATGAAACTAGAAATAAACTATAGAAAGAAAATCAGAAAAGCCACAAATACATGGAGATTAAAGAAAATGCTACTGAACAACGACTGGGTCAACGAAGAAATCAAAGAAGAAGTCAAAAAATACCTGGAGACAAATGAAAATGAAAATACAACATGCCAAAATTTATGGGATACAGCAAAAGCGGTTCTAAGAGGGAAGTTTATAACAATCGAGGCCTATCTCAACAAACAAGAAAAATCTCAAATAAATAATCTAACAATGTACCTAAAGAAACTGAAAAAAGAAGAACAAACAAAGCCCAAAATCAGTAGAAGAAGGGAAATAACAAAAATCAGAGCAAAATAAATGAAATAGAGACTAAAAAAATAATAGAAAAAATTAATAAAACCAAGAGCTGGTTCTTTGAAAGGATAAACAAAATTGACAATCCTTTAGCTAGA
Source organism: Diceros bicornis minor (assembly GCF_020826845.1). Classification (NCBI taxonomy): domain Eukaryota; kingdom Metazoa; phylum Chordata; class Mammalia; order Perissodactyla; family Rhinocerotidae; genus Diceros; species Diceros bicornis. Next base: position 26,795,401 of record NC_080750.1, read on the forward strand.
CTCACCAAGAAAAAAAGAGAGAAGGCACAAATAAGTAAAGTCAGAAATGAAAGAGGAGAAATTACAACAAATACCTCAGAAATACAAAAGATTATAAGAGAATACTCTGAAAAGCTATATGACAACCAATTCGACAGTCTGGAAGAAATGGATAAATTCTTAGAATCATACAACCTTCCAAAACTGGATCAAGAAGAAGTAGAGAATTTGAATAGATCAATCACCAGCAAGGAAATTGAAACAGTAATCAAAAACCTCCCCAAAAATAAAAGTCCAGGACCAGGCGGCTTCCCTGGTGGATTCTACCAAACATTCAGACAGGAATTAATACATATCCTTATCAAACTCTTCCAAAAAATTGAGGAGGTGGAGAAGCTCCCTAACTCATTCTACGAAGTTGACATTACCCTGATACCAAAACCAGACAAGGACAACACAAAAAAAAGAAAACTACAGGCCAATATCACTGATGAACATGGATGCAAAAATCCTCAACAAAATACTAGCAAATCACATACAACAATACATTAAAAAGATTATACACCATGATCAAGTGGGATTTATTCCAGGTATGCAGGAATGGTTCAACATTCACAAATCAATCAACGTAATACACCACATTAGTAAAATGAAGAATAAAAATCACATGATCATCTCAATAGATGCAAAGAAAGCATGTGACAAGATACAGCATCCATTTATGATAAAAACTCTGAATAAAATGGGTATAGAAGGAAAGTACGTCAACATAATAAAGGCCATATATGAGAAACCCACAGCTAATAACATCCTCAATGGTGAAAAACTGAAAGCTATCCCTCTAAGAACAGGAACCAGACAAGGATGCCCACTCTCACCACTCCTATTTAACATAGTACTGGAAGTCCTAGCCAGAGTAATCAGGCAAGAGAAAGAAATAAAAGGGATCCAAATTGGAAAGGAAGAAGTGAAACTGTCACTATTTGCAGATGACATGAATTTATATATGGAAAACCCTAAAGAATACACCAGAAAACTTTTAGAAGTAAAAAATGAATACGGTAAAGTTGCAGGGTACAAAATCAACATACAAAAATCAGTTGCATTTCTATACACTAACAATGAAGTAGCAGAAAGAGAAATTAAGAATATCATCCCATTTACAATGGCAACAAAAAGAATAAAATACCTAGGAATAAACTTAACCAAAGAGATGAAAGATCTGTACATGGAAAACTATAAAACATTGCTGCAAAAAATTGAAGAAGACACATAGAAATGGAAAGATATTCCGTGCTCTTGGATTGGAAGAATTAACATAGTTAAAATGTCCATACTTCCTAAAGCAATGTACAGATTCAATGCAATCTCTATCAAAGTTCCAACAACATTTTTCACAGAAATAGAACAAAGAATCTTATAATTTATATGGAACAACAAAAGACCCCTTATAGGTAAAGGAATCCTGAGAAAAAAGAACAAAGCTGGAGGTATCACACTCCCTGATTTCAAAATATACTACAAACCTATAGTAACCAAAACAGCATGGTACTGGCACAAAAACAGGCACACAGATCAATGGAATAGAATCGAAAGCCGAGAAATAAACCCACACATCTATGGACAGCTCATCTTTGACAAAGGAGCCAAGAACATACAATGGAGAAAAGAAAGTCTCTTCAACAAATGGTGTTGGCAAAACTGGGTAGCCACATGCAAAAAAATGAAAGTAGACCCTTACCTTACATCATACACAAAAATTAACTCCAAAGGCATTCAAGTCTTGAATGTAAGACCTGAAACGATGAAACTTCTTGAAAAAAACGTAGGCAGTACGCTTTTCGACATTGGTCTTAGCAACATATTTTCAAGCACCGTGTCTGACCGGGCAAGAGAAACAATAGAAAAAATAAACAAATAGGGCTACATCAAACTAAAAACCTTCTGCACAGCAAAGGAAACCATCAACAAAATGAAAAGAAAACCTAACAATTGGGAGAAGATATTTGCAAACCATACATCTGATAAGGGGTTAATCTCCAAAATGTAAAGAACTAATGCGTCTCAACAACAAAAAAACCTAACAACCCAATTAAAAAATGGGCAAAAGACCTGAACAGACATTTCTCCAAAGAAGATATACAGATGGCCAACAGACACATGAAAAGATGTTCAAAATCACTAACTATCAGGGAAATGCAAATCAAAACTACAATGAGATATCGCCTCACGCCCATCAGAATGGCTATAATTAACAAGACAGGAAACAACATGTGTTGGAGAGGATGTGGAAAGAAGGGAACTCTCATACACTGCTGGTGGGTGTGCAAACTGGTGCAGCCACTATGGAAAACAGTATGGAGATTCCTCAAAAAATCAAGAATAGAACTACCATATGATCCAGCTATTCCACTGTTGGGTATTTATCCAAAGAACTTGAAAACACCAATGTGTAAAGATACATGCACCCCTGTGTTCATCGCAGCGTTATTCACAATAGCCAAGACTTAGAAGCAACCTAAGTGCCCATTAAGGGACGAATGGATAAAGAAGATGTGGTATATATACACAATGGAATACTACTCAGCCATAAGAAACGATGAAATCCAGCCATTTGTGACAACATGGATGGACATTGAGGGTATAATGCAAAGTGAAATAAGTCAGAGGGAGAAGGTCAAATACCGTATGATTTCCTTCATTAAGTAGTAGATAATAACAACAATAAACAAACACATAGAGACAGAGGTTGGATTGGTGGTTACCAGAGGGGAAGGGGGGAGAGAAGAGGGCGAAAGGGATAATTCGGCACATGTGTGTGGTGATGGGTTGTAATTAGTATTTGGGTGGTGAACATGATGTAACCTATTCAGAAATAGAATTGTAACGATGTACACCTGAAATTTATACAATGTTATAAACCAATGTTACTGCAATAAACAAAAAATTAAAAACAAAAAAAAAAGAACAGAAATATATTCTCTCACAGTTCTGGAATCCAGAAGTCCGAAATCAGCATCAGTGGGCCAAAACCAAGGTGTTGGCTGGACCACAGTCGATCTGGAGGCTCTGGGGAGAATCTGTTCTCACCTCTTCCAACTTTTTTGCTGGCACTTCTTGGCCTGTGGCTGCATCACTCCAATCTCTGCCTCCGTCTTCACATCACCTTCTCTTTTGTTGTGTGTATATCTATATCTATCCTCTAGAACCCTTTACTGTTCTACATGACACTTAATGAATTGGACATAATATCTTCTTTTTATTGAGTAGGATTTTCCTCTGCTCACAGAGTAGGATAAACTTGCACAACTCTTGTTTCTGTACTTTCCCTTCTATGAGTATCTCTAGAACAATCTCTGAGTTGAAACATTTATTTATCTCTTCAGGGTAGCCAGTTTTAAATTTCTGTTTTCCAAAGCTGCTTGGACGCAACCTCAGCAGTTGACACTAGGTTGTTGTCTGTACTCTTCACTTTGAAGGAAGTGACCCATTACCGGCAACCTCTTCTTTTACTAAATATGGTGTCACGAGAGCAATGCCTTAGGATATAACATTTGTATCTCTTTTGCTTAACCAAGATCTGTATTTTGTATACAAGGTATGGTCCAATGACACAAACTTCATGCTGTCTTAAGAGTCTCCCTCTCGTGGTGTATGGAATTATTACCTTCCATCTATCAAAGGGTTTGTCATACATTTTAAAGATTTATTTACACTAGCTTACTTCAATTTTCCAAAACTGTGACCTTGAGATTTTTAAGTAAATGATAGAATTAGATAGATTGGCAAATGCCATGACGCTTTTACTACAGTAATCTTCCTGATATATTACTTTACGAGTGTCTGGTAAACCTAAAGAACTTCAAAGTATTGATGATATTCTATTTCTTCAGTTGGGTGATGAGTAAATTTGTATTTATTTTATTTGTATTCTCTCCTTGCAAATACGCACTGTACACTTTATTTTATAATACCTTTTCACAATTTTGTAAAATAAAGTTAATGCACACTTTAAAAAGGTGCATTAACTAGGCTTATTACCACAGGGAAAAGCCCAAGAATCTTGATACGCCCAACACCATCACCTTTATTAGACATTTCTGAGGATATGGTACTCTGTGGGGATTCTCAGTATTGTCAGCTCTGACAGCTTAGACGCTTTTTAACAGTAGTTCCTGTCAGATTTTTCTCCATCACTTTTTCATCTTTTCCTATGCTGATTCTTTGTTTAAACTGTTTCTTTTATGCCTGTTCTCTCATTTCTTTTTAAAAAACTGAGGAAAATGAAGCTGGAGGAAAAGAGTAAACAGCCATTATTAGAGATGTGTGAAAAACTTCTATGCACACCTGAAGTAGGGGAGAGAAAAAGCTTTCATGGGCTTTTTTTCCTATATAAATTCCTCAATAATATGAGTTTCTATTTATTTTAATGTTCAGATAATTATGGGTAAAAAAATTATTGCGAAATTCTAAATGTTCATGTTGGCTATGTTCATTTTTTTAATGTGTTGATCTTTCTAAACAATAATATCAAAAGGCTTTGGAAAATTTATAAAAATTATGAAATGTTGAATTTAAAAACTTAAATTCTCTCTTTTTCATTGTGTATGGTATCATTTATTCAGAATTTTAGTCTTGATTACATTTTTAGGTTAAGAAACACATAGAGTAAATACCGTTCAAGGAATAAGGACACTATTTACAAAGAGAGAGATGCACTCTTTTGAGGAGGATGTACCAATGGCAGCAAGAGACCTAGAGAAAATTTTGTCAAAGATTTTAACCAAAAATTTTATCAAAGGTTTTATCCAAAAGATTCCCTTCTAAGGGAGAAGAGGAACACAGATATGACATACATGTTACAAAATATGAAAAATAATTTGATATTAAGGCCAATAAACCTCAAATATTGCTTTTCTTTTGGCTTTTTGCTATATCTTCTACTCTTACTCTTTGTAGGTTGTTATTTATCTTTTCAGGTACCCTAAAATAATTTTTGTATGAATAAAATAAGTTTTATGTTGGTTAGCTTTATCAGATTGAGATTTTGCATAGGTATGAAAAAATCTAATTGAGAGATTATGTTTGGGTAATTAATTACATAATATAGGGATTATAGGATCTAGACTAGCCTTTCTGGGTTAGATTCTACTTCTCACCTGCCTACTTACTAGGAGTGGGGAAATGGAAAAGTCTGGACATTGCCTGTACCTCAGTTTCTTCATCTGTTAAATAATGATAATAACAATAATATTCTCTAACTGAAATAGTTTTTGTCAGGAGTCAGTGAAATAATATATTTTCTTTTATTACCTTTACAGAAATTCCTCATTAATAAGTTATAAAATTGTTTGTTAAGGTTTAGAATTTATACAGAATTGAATACAAATTCCCTAAAATGTTCATCATTAATTTTTAATAGTGTGGCACAATATAATCAGTAATTTTTATTAGTGCAACACATGCATTCTAAAGAGGGTTTATATCATCCACAAGGAAGCAAAACTGGTTCTTGAAATGTAGAAAATCTTACCCTCTTCATATAGAAACCACTAATATACATACAGTACATAAACAAATATACAGTATATCTGTGGTATTAAAATTTCATGAGAGTATGTTAAGAAAAGACTGTCTTAAAAGGCACCTTGAGAGGAGAGAAAAAAGGTTGACAACTACTCATGTAACACAAGGCGAAGTAAAGAATAAATTTTTGGAAATGGACATACAAACGGAAAACTTCTTTATTATTGATTCAACACAAACAATACACTAGTGAACAAAATTCAAGTGTTGTTGGTAGACGATTCTCCATGGATCTTCACAGTTCTGTACACCTTGTGGACAGAAGTGGACTGATCTTTTTTCTTGTCTTTTCAATAAGGTATATATAGTGAATAGCCTTAGCATAGAGAAGGTCTCCTTTTGAAGCAGTGGGCCCACATGCTTGCTTCGAGTTCTTCTGTCCTGCAGTCTACTGTATGTGCAGGTGTCACTGGCAATTTAGGTTTTGCTATGTGGATATTGGGGCCCAGGAAATTGGTACCATTTAAGACATTGCTGATTCTATGGCTACAGCTGTTGCTGTAATAAAATCCTTTTTTCTTTGACCCAAATGTCTCATGTCTTCTGTCAGCATCTGTGATTCTGGAGAGAGCTTGTTAGCTTGCATGTAGAGTAAAAATCTCAGACCTTTTAATTCTTAATAGGTGTAGAACTTTAATTCTAGAAATTTGCTTTTGAATTGCCTACAGTGTGAAAAATTAAGTAGATTTTCTTTCTTACTTGTAAGCAATTTATTTTGCCAATCAAGATCTCAGCATGATGTTGTTTTTCATTATTTTAGATATTAGGGGAATTGATAGCTTGATCATTGCCTATTTGTATCACAGACCAACATTTTCAATATTTAAATTTCCTCATACTTAAAAGAATTATTTGAACTAGTCTATAGGTTCTTTATGGGTTATTTATACATTTAACATTGCTTAAAACTATTATAAAGAATTGTTTCATTGTTTATTGTTTTATAATACATTATCCAGATATAATTTCATGCTTTTAAATATTTAAAATGAATGTATTGATTGTTTTTCCAACTCGTTATCTATTTTATCACACAAGTTATTATTCCAGTAAGCTGAAAGAATGATTTGAGTTGTCTAATAATAATTACTCTTATATATGATTCAAATTGTTCACCAAGAATGGAAATAGTTTTCCAGCCCCTCCAACCTAGGGAGAATTAGGCTTCAAGCTCACAGTCTCGTCAGCTTTCTCCCGCTGCCTAATTGATAATCACCAAACTTAGATTTCTTATGTCAAGAAAAATTTTGATTTATTGCTGTAGGATTTTCTGCTGCAATGATCCCACTTGTCTACACTTGTGTCAAATTCTGTAATAGTTATTCCCACGACAGGGTTCATAGGGGCTTTTCTGTTAAGTTGAATTCAGAAGTCAAGTTTCCCCTAAGGATTACTGGATGCCAAGCTGACAAAATACCAGAGAGATTTTCTCTCTCTTTTTTTTCATATTCTTCTTTTCACTCTATTTCTGTTTGCCATTTTTTTTAACTCAGCAGAAAAAATATGTGATTTGAAATTGATGTGCAATTTATAGCTGCATATGCTTATTTTAAGCTAATGTTAATTGTTAGATTAAATAGGAGAATTCTAAATGGAAAATGTATAGTAGAGGTAGTAACGGGCGAAAATCATATTTCCATTAGTTTCTTTTTTTTCTGCTTTGTTATTCTGATGTAAAACATCACATTAAAATTCTTCCTTTCAAATAAGCATATAGTTACCAACTGAAAATTAAGCATTGCACCTATTGGTATCTGTCTATAGAAGTTCTGAGTACATGATTTTCAACGAGAGAGAGACCTACATTCAACTCAGCTGGTATTTGGGTTTCTCATTAGCTTGAAAGAATGTCACTGATCTTTCAGTCATGGTCAAGACTGCATTTTTCCACTTCAATTTCTTGCTACAATCTCATCTTGCATTTCTGATTGCCTTCTTTACCATGTCTCCAAAACCAAATGGGATTTTAAGCTCCTTCCAAGCCCTTGTCTGTCTCACTTTTCTCTCACAAATTCTGCCTGGGTGATGTGGGATGGAGTAGGTGGAATATTTTATGCCATAATTCTTGCTTGTCTAGAACCAATGGATGCACATAAAATGTGAAAGGGAATGCTTTAAGCAAAAGTTAATACTGTGCTTAATTGTGGGTATTTCTTAAGAAAACACCACAGGGATTATCTTCAAGGAGATACTGGGTGAGGGTGCTTATGGAGAGTGGTGCATAACCCCTCCCATCTTACTTCTTCTCAAAAGAAAAAAAATTAGTGAAGGAAGTGAGATCCAGAGAAGGAAGTGAGACCCTTATTGTCTGTGATCAAGTAGTAGGAGGGACCAAGACATATTTTTGTATCTTTCTTTTCTCACTGGAAGCCTGGGCTCACTGTTTGAGAAAAATAATAGGGAACATTGCAGTTTGTACCTAATCCTGCAGTGAATGAGTCAGGAATTTTGCAGAGGAGATTAGAGGGGGTGATGGAATAAGGGATTTTCACTAAAAATTGATCAGAAATAAGAAAAGTAGGCAGATTTTTCAGATTAAAGATTAGTGATTTTCAAACTTTTTTAAAAACTGGTATTAACAATAAGAAAAGGATTTTGCACTACAACTCAGAATATAGACACATTTATAGAAATATCAAAGGAAACAGCACTTGAACTAACTCTGTGTAGCATTCTTGTATTTTCTCTTCACTTCAAATCTATATGGTGATCAACTAAATTGATTTCACATCCTGTGGACTGCAAATCACAATTTGAAAAATAAATCTCAAAAGACTGCACTAGTTGCTGCTACTGGAATTATTCTCTGCTCTCTGCAAAATGTATTTGTAAACTGAGAGGGCAAGAAGGGATCTTACTGATAACCTTCTGTGATCAGGGCTTTTTTCAATATGATGACTCTTCTGTATTTGTTTCTGAAAATACTTTATCTGACAGGTTTTGCAGCCATGATCTCCAAATGTCTTGGATATCTGCTTTTAGTTGAGGAGTTGTTAATTAGCCTGTGATAGAACTATCTGTCATATAATCTTCCAATTTATATAATTCTAACCATCAGTACTCCTTGAAGGTATACAGTACTTATCATCTTGGCTTTGCTTCAAAATCCTAAGGCTTTCTTCCTGAGAGTTTTCTGTTATAGGTGAACAGAAGCTTCCTATATACAGTATGTCTCTCTCTATGCAGCACCTTTGAACCTGGTGGATCACATGATCCAAGTAGCAAAGCAGATTTCATGGAATCATGGAATGGCTACAGAAAGAAGATTTAGTAGCAAGAAGTGCAGACTCGCAGTACATCTCTGAGACGTCTCAGCCAGGTGGATATTCGAAAGCAAAACAAAACATAAAACATTTTGACATCCAAAAAACCCGCAAAATATACAAATAAAACTTGGGTGCCCATATGCTCCTTCAAAGAGATTGTAGGAAATATTTTTTCCTTTTTAATAATGTGTAATACTGTCTATAATTTTTTATTTCCTTATTCTTATACACAATGTGTTCTGAAAATTCTTATATTTTTAAAATTATATTAAAATAAATTTTAATATATCAAAATCAATCTATTTGCTTGTTATATATTTTAAAACATCTTAAATTTCTTATAGCTAAGTTGCAATAATCATGTTTTGTTTTATTCATTTAAATTGTTACCTCCGGTATAAAATCATTATTTTGGAAAAAGAATAATTTAGTTCATTTCAAGGGATCATTAATATATTTTTAACAAATTTATATTTTCGAAAAATTGTCTCATGATTGAGATACAATTAGACATAAAAATCTTGCACCGTTATCTATGAAGAATTTTATTTGTAACTTTCCATATTAATATTTATTGTCTTTAAACAATGAATGATAAATTTAAGTGATTTTTGTTTGATTTTTCTATGTTATTCTACAAGGATATTGATTTAGATTTAATGTACATTTTCACTCTAAAACAAACAAGAAACCCTCCTATCCCTTCTCAGGATTCTATCCCTGAATGGAACTTTTACTCTTTGACAAATAATTTTGAAAAGTAACCATCTAAATGAAACACTAAACCTTTTATAAACCCTCTCCACAGAAACGAATGAAGTCATGGAATGTGCCTTGATACAGTATCCTTGACAGAACACCATAAAAAGAAATCACTAAAAATTTATGGAGGGAAATAAGGGAAATAAGGAATCAGAGTGGAACAGGGCAATAATCACAAAGTTAAATAAATTTAGAGGTGAAAGCTAAAAATTACACCTATAATGACTTTATTAGAAGAAGGCCCACATATTATGCACTTCTGTTTACTGATAGTGTCTAGCATAATGCATTGAATAAATGACTAATAAATATATCAATTAAATTGTGAGTTAAATAATGCCTAATTAATATTTTCAGAACCTCACTGTAATCATTTATTAAATTCCTATTTGGAGTAAGCAATTAATTTGGGTTAACAATTTGTGTCCTCAACTATTACCATAGTAGAAGGGCTAATTAGTAGTGAAGAGAACAGCAGGGAAAGATGAAACGGACGAAGAGGAAAGAGAAACTAAAAACCAAACACTTTTATAGCTCACAATGTGAATGAAAAAATTTTTTTCAGAATTTATACTTTACTGCATTACCTTATATTATTGTTTCCTTTTACATTAAGATTATTTCATCCATTTGATATTTTATCATCTTGGAATTTATGCTCTTTTGAGAGTGTTTTGATCTTGTTATTAAGAATGTTTTCACCCCAAATGCCCATTCGCTACTACCACCACGTCATGTTGAACACTGACAAACAGTAGCTCTGCGCCTCATCCCTCAGTTTTCTCTTTCACATACAGGATTTTTGTGAGATAGAAATGACTTAGCAAATGTAAGCAACTGAGTGCACTTTGAGGGTTGTCATTAAGTAAGCACTCTTTTAGTGTTAGTTTCTTTTATAAAATGTGTAATTAAAGAGACTTATTAAAGATCATAGAACAAATCTTAGCACTACATTTCTAGCCATGTGACTCTCGCCAAGGTATTTAAACTTGTTTCTTGATTTCACTGTCAGTAAAATAAGGCTAATAAAACCTGCCTCGCATTCATCTAATGAAAATTCTGGTAAACATTTTGTGATACTTTAAATTTGATCACATCATAGCAGAGTGTAGAGGAACACAAAACCACTTCTTGAAGTCCTGTGGAGCAAAGATAAAATGCATTTCTTTGTCAACATGATTGGGAGCACATACTGGAAAGCAAAGCAGTTAACTCTGTTTATTAACAGATTCCTTTCACTTGCATCTTCCTGATGATTGATCTCAGCTTTCCCATCATTTCCCTGCCTCCTTCTGGCCCATAACTCATTGCCTGAGGAGGATTACGTCCCTCTGCCTCATGGAAATTTGGAAGAAATTTTATTCAGTGTTAGTATGCAATCCATGTTTCAAAGAAAGGTAATTGACAGATTCTTTGGTATATTCAACCCTGTCATATTTCAGTGTAAAGGAACAGAAGTTCTATATCATGTACGAGCTGTGGGGGAAGAGGGAGAATCTCCCTCTGCACTTTTCCTTAAGATTCTTATGGCTGGCCAAATAATTAACATGGCAGGTTAGCAGGAGAAAATAATACCAAGTTTAATAACATGTATACATGGGAGAAAGCAGGGACACTGCGTTTCTCAACACAGTAGCAGAAATTCTCATCTTAAATACCATGTTCAGCCAATGACAAAGGAGGATGTTGGGGATGGGGGGAGTCAGTTACAGGAGATTACCACTAAAGCACAGTAAACAAGAGTAAGATTATTATGCAGATTTAAGGCCTCACCTTCCACGTTGATAAGCCTCTAGAAATGAGACCATCCCCCCCTCTTCCCAAAACAGAGAGGGAGATACCTTTACAAATGGAGATTTCCCTTATAAATGTAAATGTTTGTCTGGCAACTCCTTGCAGGGCCATCCAGAGAATGTGGCCAGAGAGACAGAACTTCCCATAAGATGGGCTTGTTGGTGCCTTTCTTATTGTAACATTTATCCCACATTATCTTTACAGCCATCATGATAGAAGATCTGTTCTAAGAAGGAGCCACCATGTCAAATTCTTTAGGCAGTTAGTGTGGGAGGTCAAATGTCCCTCAGAGAAAACAATCAAGGTAAAGAGATATATTTTAGGATGGCCAAATCTTGATCTCCCACAGAGCTTTCTTGTGATTTTTCACATTATTATTATTTTAAGGTAGAAACAATATTCTGTTGAAAGACAAAAATCACTACGTAATAATTCTGTGTTAGATATGGGTTTGTATAATTACATATTTTAGTATTTTATGAATAAAGAACATTAGTAAGTCATAAAATCTGCATTTTCTTAAGCTGATTTTGTTAAATGTATATAATTACTTATAGTAATATTCTCAAAATATTAGCAAACTCTGGAAATTTCAATTAAAATAATTTTTATGCTGAATGTAAGTAGAAATCTCAATAAAAAGAGAAAAGAAGATTATTTCATTATCACCAAAGCTATTAATTGTTTCATTATATTTATCCTTTTTTTTAAAAAATACTATTTTTTAGAGGAGTTTTAGGTTCACAGAAAAATTGAGAAGAAGGTACAGATATTTCCCATATACCCACTGCCCCCACACATGCATAGCCTCTCTCATTATTGACATCACTCACCAGAATGATGCATTTGTTATAACTGATGAACATGCGTTGGCACATCATAATTATCCAAAGTCCACAGTTTACCTTAGGGTTCACTCTTGGGGTTGTATACTATTTATCCATTTTTGAAGCCACGATATTTTGAAAATTCTATTGAATTTTGATGCTACATTTTATATATTTCATAATTCTAATTCTGAGGGTTAAGAAGTAAGCAATGCTCACAACAGTCCTCAATCATATTAAATTCTGTTAGTGTTGGTGACAGACACATTGTAAATAATTTTAATCTCTACCATAAGTTTTACTTCGTTAATATTAAGTCCAGTTGACAACTTGAAGCCTGCCACAGAGTCTACATACATTTGCAAGCCCTGAACTGACTAAATATAAATTCTTAAAGCAAAGAATAAAGGCATACCATTGCCTCATTTCTCATCATTTCCTATTGCAAAAGTCACTTCCAGCATAATTCATTATATTTACTGTGTTTAATGTCTCAAACTATAACCTTAGGAGTGTCTGTGCTGTAGATGTAAATGAGATTCCTTTTTAAAAATATATATATTTAATATATTTTAATGTGTTTAATAAATTTTTAGTATTTTTATTTGGTTAGTTGTGGGTGATAATGGTAAAAAAGATGAAATTAGTAAATTACTTAACAAGGTAGGCAAGAGAGTGCTTATAATTTGAGTAGTAGGAGTTGGGATAGGAGTGATACCAATATTTTATCAAGTAAAGATCAGAACCACCTTCACATGACAAAGGTATATTATTTGATTTTGTAATAACAATAATAAACTTATTATATTTTAATATAAATAACATAATATTTATGAAAATTAGCTATATTTTCCCAAATAGAACATGTTCAATGAGAAGTGGGATATCATTGTACCTTTTTGTGAGTCCCTTTAATGTCTGGCTTAATAGAAGACAGCTGCATCCTCATATCTGGATTTGCATTCAAAGTGCTGTGATATAAGAGGTCATATACCAATCATCATTCTCCGGATACATTTCTGGAATATGGCAGAAGTTATGATAATATTGTTTTAACTTTAAAATATTTCATAATGTATAAAGCAAATTCAAACTGTATTTTGAAATTTTAAAAAAGTCATATAGTTTGTAGAAAGTTCCACTTACATTAATTAGAAAACCAGAGTGAAAAAGGCACATAATTTTGTCTTGCTATTACAATAAAAATAGTTTTGATCTTGACGACCTTCCTGAAAGAGACTCAAAGACCCCAAGAGACCCAGAAAACACTGATAACCACAGTACAGTTATAGTCATGCTTTAGAGTTTATTTACCTAATCACAGTTTGAACATTTTATCAATCACACAGTTGGTCAAATTACAATTTGAAACTCTTGGAAAACTCAAAATAAATACTAATATAGCATTATGGGAGGAATCAAATCAAGTAGAACACAATAAAGAATTAATATTGTCGGGGAGGGAAAATTCTCTCCCATCCTTTTAAGTTCTTCTGGATGGTCTAATAATTGAATTAATATGAGACAGATTAACAAGAGAAAATCAAACAAAAGTTTAATAACATATATATCTCCTGTATACATGGAAGATATCCAGGGAAACTGAGTAACTTGCCAAAATGGCTAAAGCTAACCCGTTAAATACCATTTTCAGCTAAAGAGAAAAGATGTTGTGGGTGGGGAGTCAGTTATGGGAGGTTCCTGGGTAAAGCACAGTAAACAGGGTAAGATTGTTATGCAAATTTAAGTCCTTGCCTTCTTCCCTGACAAGAATTTCTAGAGATTTGGTCATCCTCCTCTTCCTGGTACAGCAAGGGAGACACACTTACAAATGGAGATTTTCCTCTTACATGTAAATATCTCTTACAAAGGGTAACTTCTACTTGCTTTTCAGAGCTTCTCCAATGTTTGCTCTTTCTTAAAAATAACTAGTCTAAAATAATCCTTATGCCAAAGAGAGGTATTTTGGCTTGACAAATTCTGTGCCCCTTCAGTATGATGATGAAAACCGATGGAGAAAATTGGAGAGAAAAATGAACGGTAGAAAATGAGAAGACTGACTTACTATGTTAATAATCTTATGGTTCTCAGACCTCGATGCACATTTTAATCACCTGAGCAGCTTTGTAAATGTACCCATGCACAGGTCCAACCCAGGTCCATAAAGAAGAGTCTCTGTGGGAGGGGCCCCTGCTTCTGTATGTTTAAAAATTAAACAGTAGAATCTCTAATGTGCAGCCAAGGTTAAGAATTTTTGAAATAATAACACTGAATTAACCTATGCAAATAATCAAAGTATAAAAGTTTAACACGGGAAATATGATAAAATTGTGACAAGAGATTTTTACATATTGAAGAATATTGGGTAACTATTTGGGTTCAGAAACTGACTTGGTTTGAACTAAAGAAGCCTAACTTATAGCCTATCAACCATACCTTATACATCTGCTTTAACCATTAAAGTAAAGAATACACTTTCTTAAGATAAGAATGCATACTTCCCCTCCTATGCCCTATTGATAATGCCCTATTGGTAATGCCTGTATTAGTCCCTTGCCTGACATCAGGTCATGTTGACCTCCTAATTTGCAACTGAATACCTCTTTGAAATTTTGATGAATATGTGTCTTGGGTATGTGTAATGTTATTTGTTCTAAAATACATAAAACTGTACTGAAAACCACGCTTTTCTGGAATGCTTTCATTCCTTTCTGGAAAAGGCCTTTTCCAGGGTTATAGAATCTCTAATGTGCAGCCAATGTGAGGATTATATAATCCTCACTCTGGTTTAAGTAAAACTCACCTATTTCTCTTATCTATAGAATGCTTATTGGTTATTTTCTGTCAACAAGTATGAGCAGAGTATTGAATTAGTATATGAATCTCATACAAAATATGTTTCATTAAATGTGATGTAAATATACTTTTATCCTGAATATTCTGTAGCATACTGTTTAGCTTTTTCTTTAACACCTGTTATAGGAAGAGAATTTTGACAGAATCTTCGTAAATGTATTTTTTGATTTCTCTCTCTCAAAAATGTGATCAATGTTCTGAATCTGCTGAGAACTAAATTGTTAATTATTTTTGCCTTATAATACATGAACGTATATATAAAATGTGTTAATCATTATATTAAAAACAAACTCTCTTAAAAACTGATAGAAAAGGCCTGTCTTGCACCAAATCAAACTAGGATATTTACGAAGAATTCTCAGGCAGTGTTTCATTGAACAGTTCTTCAATTCACTTAGAAGTTACTCTTTTGTATCCCATTTTATATTATAAAGTCATTAAGATTGAAACTAGCTTACCTGACTTCCGAATCTGTCATGATATCTAAGTAGTTTTAGAAATAGTTGAGGTATTCAGTACATACTCTGAAAATTAACAAAAAAGAAACCTCATTTAAAATGGAGTCAGGAGGCCAGAAGGGGGAGCTCTCACACCCTATGAGGATGGCAGAGCCCAAGAAGAAGAAAAGACTTTCTCTTCTTGCCCAGCAAAAGCTCAGCCAATGAGAGATTGTCACAACTCAGCCAACAAAAAGCCACTATACTTTGAACTGTCAATTCCTCCAATGGGCCCTTTGTTTACAACAGTCCTCTTGTTACTGCACAAAGGCCTCAATCAGCTTGTTGCAAGATGAAGCGGATTAGTCAAGAGGCAAGACAGTGGTAGAGAAAGGACTTTATTAGACAATGAGCTGGCTGACTGGAAGATGGTGGACTAGTGTCCTAAAGAACCGTCTTAAAAGGGTACTGAATCTTGAAGCAATTACATAGGGTCAGTGGGCAATAGAGGAGGGAGTCAGGAATGTTGACCATCTGGCTTGCAGACTGTAGCCACACCAGGTCTTTCAGCTGTCATCAACGATGGAGACCAGTATAGAATTTCTGTCCAAAGGTCGTCACATTCCTAAGAACTCAAAAGACCAAAGCTACTTCCTTTTTGAAGCTGGGAGTTATATATGTAAGCAGGGGTCAGAAAACCTACAGAGCATGCATATTTCCCTGAGGATGATAATCAGTTCATCTAGACTACAGGCAGGCTCAAACATTCCCTATGGAGGAAGAGAAGCAAAGGTTATAGAGAGTTGTAAGATGGCTTCCCCAAGACCAAGTCCGGTTTGGCCTATAACACTCCCAACTTCCTCTTCCCCTCCATAAAGGAGTTTCTCTTCCTCTCGTTGCTTGGAACTTGCACGTGGCTTGCCGTGGTTGTAGACCCCAAATTGCAATTCTTTGTTGACCCATTTTTGCTAGAGAAATAACTGGCTATTTGTTTAAGTTCAACAATACCTATCTGTATGCATTTTCCCACACAACAAAGCAATAGTTTTGTCTGTTGTATGCCTAAGATTATATTTTTCCCTTCATTCTAAAATGTAAATTCCAAAAGAGTAGGGATCTTTGTTTTATGTCACTAATGTACTGCAAATACCTAGAATAATGCCTGGTACATAATAGGTTTTCAGATAGTATTTAGCCAAATGTATAAATAAATGACTACAATCAAGCAGAGTATGTAATAAAGGGCTTCTATAGAAGTTGACCTACATTTCCTTCTTTTTCAAAAAAATCCCATTTCTATGATATGCAGCATCTGACCAAAGAATACATCACTTCATTTATAATACGCTGACTTTGCCAAATATTCTTGATGTCTTCATTTTCTAACATTTTAAATCGTGCTGTTTTTTTAGATAGGAGATGTATTATTATCAAATGAAAAGTACATAACTGTATCACCTTTCAAATAGCATAGAATTAAATACTCATGGTGGAATATTAAAGTTTAAGATACACTTTCTGAGTGTATTAAAGTTACAATCTCTGTTGGCAAAGAAACTTCATTCTCCCAACAATCTCAATTTATCACTGATTTGAGAAAAATGAAGGAATTACTGGGAAATATACACAAGGGAGGGTTTTTATTTGCTACTGAGCTATCATTTTCTTTTCTTTCTTTCTTCCTTTTTTTTTTTTTTTGACATCCATAACAGATTAAACATTATTTATGAATAAGAGAAAATAACGCCCCTAAGATAAATTTGGGTCTTTTTTGGAGTAAAAATATTAGTTTGGGATTTATAAGCCTGAAATATTACATCAAATATGAATGATGTGTAACCCTAAGATACAGTGTATTCATATTCATTGTTTATTCAAAAGAATAAAATATTTTAAGAATTAAATTTTTCACTTAGGATTTAAAAATAATTGTGAGAGACAGTAAAGTGCCCAATACACTCAAATTCTTATTTTTCATATCGTATTAAATGTTGAATTTTTTTTGAAATGCAAAGTTCCCTGAGACTTGAGGTATACATATTTTTTCCTCCTCTGTTTTTTAAAATCTATCCATGGGCTGCATCTTCTTGCTTTATACTCCAGTTCAGAGCTGCCAGACAATAGCTTTTTGAAAACTTTCTACTCTTTGATATGTAGAATGGTTAGTAGGCTCTTGATATAGTTTAAGGAGCCAATGAAATGTTAGCGCCCAATACTTGCTTATTGGGAGATATGACAGTTCATTGGGAACTATTCATAGTGCCTTAACTTTCCAATATTAGCATCCTTTTGGAAAAGCATATATGTTGTGAATGAAGTTTGACATGATTTCTCACTGACCCATTACTAGGAAACAAAGCCAATATCTTTTGATTTTGCAGAGAGTTTTAAGGAAAAGGGAAGAAAAGTTTTAATATATAAAAGACTATTAAATAGGCTACTATTGAGTTCTAGCTTAGCTACTGTTGCTGTAAGTGTAACTGAAGAAAAAACAAGGTGTTTTTACTTTCTAGGAGGCATCTATTTTAGCTAATTAGAGGAAATGGGCTTAATTCTTGGGGGGTAAGAAACAAAACACATCAAAAACAAAAGCATTTAAGTTGGTCAACAAAACCGAGTAGAACTATCCTTAAGGCCTAAGTCTTACTAAATAATGATTGTGCATTTCAATGAAGCATCCCACAGATTTATCTTTTAATATAGTATATGTGTTGTGCACTACAGAAGCACGGAAACTTCTTAGTGTATAGGGCCCAGCTAAGAGTTAGTTGTGCTACAAGAGAAAGAAGAATATTTCAATTCCATGTGTTCTTTTTTATGATAATAAGACAAAATTTAGATAAACTATAAAATACGCAGTATACTTGTTTTTCAGCACACATTGGTCCTCTAAATCCAGGTACTTCATTGCCTCATATTAGAACATCTCCTTACTGTCACAAATGGCTGGATTTCATCAACATGGATGGACATTTCGGGTACTATGCAAAGCGAAATAAGTCAGAGAGAGAAGGTCAAATACCGTATGATTTCCTTCATTAAGTAGTAGATAATAATAACGATAAACAAACACATAGAGACAGAGATTGGATTGGTGGTTACCAGAGGGGAAGGGGGGAGGGGGGAGGGCGAAAGGGATAATTTGTCACATGTGTGTGGTGATGGGTTGTAATTAGTATTTGGGTGGTGAACATGATGTAATCTATGCAGAAATAGAAGTATAATGATGTACACCTGAAATTTATACAATGTTATAAACCAATGTTACTGCAATAAATAAAAAATTAAAAAAAAAAAAAAGAACATCTCCTTAATCCAGAGGAAATGATCCACAAAATTCGACCCACACAAAGGTGATGGTATACTCACATAAGAAAACCTATACTTTAGCAAAATAGCAATTCTCACCAGAGTAATCAAAATAGGTTAGGGTATGTTTTGGCACAAAGAAACCTAAAAATTATAGTGCTTTTGGAGATAACCTGTTTTTTAATTTTTGTATAAGAATATTTTGTAGGCTTTCATTTTGATTATAAGATATTTTAATTTCACTATTTTATATGTGACATTATATAATTTTGGAACTTATTTTTATCTATGATATGTGGGTACTGAACATTGAAGAGAATGTAGCGTTCTAGGCAATATTGTTGGGATGGAGTCAGTGTAATTCAGATAAAATTATACATCACTATATTACATTTTTATATGTAAATTTATATATATTTACCATATTTATATGGTATATTTTATTTATGTGCTAAAATTTAATTTCCAAGCATAAAATTAAAAGTCACAATGGAAATGTTAATAAATTTGACTAAAGAAAAAATCAAAACTTTCTGTTACCTACTCTACACATAAAAAAGAATGATTTTAAACCAAAATACAAAATAAAAAAATTAAAATAAGCCAACAAAGTCTAATAGCCTTAAGAAGTAAAATATTTACTCGAATTGAGCAGAAAAAAAAATGCCAATAGACTATTTTTAAGCTATTGGTTTTCAAACATGAAATTACAGAGCCTAACAATTTGGTAAGAGAACATCTAATATGATTTCTCATACACTGAATGGAAATTCTTAGAGCAGAAATACAGGGAAGAACTTTGGGGGTATAAATCAAAAACCATGAAAATATTCGAAATATTTTCTCCAGTTATTTCATTTTCAGTAACTTATATAAAGTAAACATAAAATATGGACAAAAATATTTATTTCATTGAACCTTGGTGTACATTATTTATTATGGCAAAAACAGAATCATAAACATTTTTCATAATTACTGTGTCCTTGGTTTTCTTCTAAGTGATTTAAATATATTAACTCATTTAATAGTCACAAAAACCCTTTAAAGTATTATCTCCACTTCAAATCTGAGAAAACCAAATTCCAAAGAGGTTAATTAACCTGACTTGGAAGTTCTAGGACAGGAAGCCTAGCTGTCTGGCTCAGGTGATCAAGGCACCTAGCAATAATGCAATGCTGCCTCTCAACTAGAGGATGTTGATGTATCAGCATAGAAAAACTTCTATATAAGAAGAGTGGGTATAAAACACTTAGCTCCTGTCTTGGCAACAAATAAACTATCATTTTTTTGTTGTTAGCGCCACTGAGTAGATTCCAACTACTAGTGACCCTGTGTACAGCAGAGCGGAGCTCTGCCTGGTCTTTTTGTGCCATCCTCTCACCTTCTGGTGCCGTATCAGACAATGCTCTGCTGCTATTCACAGGGTTTTCATGGCAAATTTTTTTGCAAGTGGTTGGCCAGGTCCTTCTTCCTAGTCTGTCTTAGTCTGGAAGCTCCACCGAAACCTGTCCACCATGGGTGACCCTGCTGGTGTTTGAAATACCAGTGGCATAGCTTTCAGCATCACAGTAACATGAAGCAACCACAGTACAACCAGTGACAGACGGATGATTCCTGACTGGGAAATGGGAAACGAACCTGGGTCACGGTGCTAAGAGCCCTGAATCTTAATCACTAGACCACCAGGGCTTGCTAAACTGTCATCAAATGGCAGTTGTTATTATCAGCATTATAATTAATGCTAAGGCATTAAAATAATGTTTTCCAACAAAGTTTGTTATCATTAGAAAGCTTCTGAAGATATTATTAAGAAGATCAGGATATAGAATTGCATATATACCGATATGTAGATGTGACATTTTATCTACAATCTACATCATATTATATTTTCTACATTATATAATTTTCTTTTTTAAAATTTTGAGCAATAATTGAATAGTAGCTATGTAGCAAGTAAGATTAAACAAAATAATTTAATTGTGTATTATAAAAATAAATGATGATAAGTGTTGGGACTTTTAGGACTTCCAAAAGGAGGCAGACCTTAAGAAAAACTAGACCAGATAGGAAGCTCCTGTCCCTCCCAATTTAGTTTTCTTCTAAATATACATAAATATAATTGTGCTCACCATCTATAAACATGTCTGCTTCTTTCACTGAGAGTGGCTTCACTACATTTTCTTTTCTTAAGCACTTATTCTTCTCAATGCATACTTGCTCTGAGCCGTTGTCAAGAAAAAAAAATTTGTTTACGTCATGAACAGAATTCATTTTTCCCTGATGTCCATACAGAAAGAATTGCTAGCTTAATAAGGAAAGAAATTTCTAACTGGTTGCATGGGAGTGGTTGTCAGAAATTCATATAATAGTCGTGTTTCATTGATAGAAAAAATAGCGTTTTATTATCTATAGTTAACCATATATCAGTGATTGATTCCGTTCTTTTCTACAATCCAGAAGGACACTGGGATAAGATCCTTCTAGATTTTGAGAGAAAAAAACTCCTTCATTTCTCTCTCAATTTATTTTAGTCAACCAAATTACAGCTAGATGAACTCAACAACAGAGCCCTCTTGACTAACCTCTTTGGGGACAATATATCTCCCATGTGGCATCTCTTTCTCAGAATGTAGGGAAAATGTCAATGTGACATCACCACACACATCTATATATAGAAAAGACACTGGTAACTCCTAAATCCTGCCCTCAACACAGCAATGTTCTTTTCCCAGTATGAATAATAGATTTTTTATTTCCAAATTAAATAAGCTTTAAAAGTGACCACAATATTATTTCCCCGGAATATATTTGTCTATGTGTGCCTGTGCTTGTGTGCTGCCACATGCATTAGTTCTTTATATGGGAAAACGAAAGACTTCATCAGTGTCCTTAGAACTAGGTTCTACATTATTTTCCTGGAATATATCTCAGCAAATAACAAAATGTTCCTTAGCTTAAGTCAATCTAATTAATATATCTGAACTAAATGTAAATATCTATTTAATTGAAAAGGAATATTGAGATTGTTTTTCCTTCTTAAATTTTAACTTTTGAATAAAAATGGGTAACTTTCATTTTTTGATATGGCTTACAATATGCCAAAAGCTATAATGAATTGGCAGTATTGGAATAATAATATTTTATCAGAAAAATGGACATTAGGAAACATATTTATAATGGAATATTTGTTTTCCTAAGACAAATCAGTGGTTCCAAAAATAGAACCATAGACTAGTTCTACTTTCCCTCATGTTTCATTATTTATCTTTGATACTTGATTTCTAGATTCTTATTTTTAGTTAATGAGTAAGAAGGAGAAAATTATTTCCATTTTGAATTAGAGCACTGATGTTTTTATACAATTCAGTTCATTCCTCTAAATTTAAATTTACTTATACAGAAAATGAAGGTGAAATTTTTTTCTAACTATATTTTCAGGGGTTAGGAACAAAATCAATTTAATAAACATTACCTAATACATTTCTAATATACTATTAAATATCAATATGATATTTTATTTAAATGACATAAACAACACAGCATGTATATTTGCAATACTATATTTATTTCCCCAAACCATACTATATATACTGTACTATATATAGTTCCCAAAACTAAAGAAACACTGAACATTGATGAAGGGTGGAGAAGTTCTATTCTGAAAGGTTGAGATCTACGGGTTTTGTCCTCAAAGCCTAGCTAATTGTTCCCTTGCATCACACAAAGCAGAGAGGCTTCAATCCAAAGATATTAGAACTGTGGGATATGAATACACACTTAAGATTGCTTCTCTCACAACCTTGGGATCTAACTTCTACACTTATAACATAATTATTATGGTCCAGTTTCAGGTTTTATGAAATTTTATCTTGTAGTAGTCTTTTCAAGGAAAATGGTATACTTTTCCCTATTTATCACTTATTTTGTTTTACATTATTACCTCAATTCATCTTATTTTTTGCATTAATATATGTTTATGCTTTCTGCATCATTTGTGAGGTATTTTCCTTTCATTTTATTTTTAAAAAATGCCTCGCAAGCTTTCTATATTTAGGAGAACATATTGATGTTTCTTGTCAAAATATTTTTGGTCTAATTTCAGTCATCTTGGATTGTTCTTGGTATATATTAGTCTCTTTCCTCTTGATTTCTTTCTTTCATTTAGACCATGACTAATAAGCTAGAAATTCAGATTGTCATTTCTTTACACAATGCGGGAATAATCCACAGCTTTCAAGATAACCTATGTGTTTATAGTCATCTTTCCTTACAATTCTCTTCCTTGAGTGATTAAAGTCCCAGAAAACAATGGCAGACTCATTCTTTCTGACTCAGTTAAAGTGAACAATTGGGTCCCTGTTTTTGGTTTGGTGTAGCCAGTGCAACTTAGAATTAGGGATAGAAAAGTAGGATAATTTCATGTATTTCTCTTTCATTCTTGGGCCTTTCTTTTCCTGATGTTGTTCTGAGAATATAATTGGAGTCACAGATTCTGTGTGGTTAGTGAATTTTTTACAATGGATTTCTTTTCTCTACACAATCCAGTGTGGCTGTAAATATTTTAATAGAAATTTGGGAAGAGTAATATCAGGAAAATCAGTTCTGGAAACTCCATGGTACAATGACCTGATTGTTCGTTCATTTTTATCTTCTACATTACACACAATATATGCTAAAGAATTTTTTTTAGAAATAAATTATTATGCAAGTTATTTTATCTTTTTAAAAATTTTGAGTTTTTATAGTCTCAAATGAGTAAAGACATACTTTACCTTTTAACATCACTCTTTTAAAATTTAATGAGATATTTTCTTTTCATAGATCAAAATCTTTCATAACATAAATCTGAGGGCAATGCTTCTAAGTCTCCATGCACTCATAAGAAACATACTCATTTGAAATGAACAAAGACAGCATAGAAATGTAAGGGCTATGTATAAAGGAGGAAAAAAGAACAAAAATAGATACGATAAAAGAGAAACAATGCTTCTTTGAATTCTTCTAAAATGTTAATTCTTTGCCAATATTAATCTCTAGTAAAATGATTTATCATTAATTGAATGATCCTAAAGCATAGAGCTTCATAAACAGTATTTGGTATATTACTATAGAAGTGCAAGCACACTTTTTCCAAACATCTAAAGATACATTATTTATAAGTAATTTGAAAATTCAGCCATGTTTTAAAAATCTTGAGAAATAAAAACAATGATTATTTTCTTGCATTATTATGATTATTACATGAGTATGATGTAATTCTGTCTTCTCTTTCAGACATAACTTGGCTAAGAAGAAGATTTGCAAAGTGCAATTTTAGAATCACAGGTGCTATAGGGTGGTAGATAAGGACACAGCCTACAGAGCAACGATACCTGGGTTTATAGTTGATCTCTGTCACTTGTTACCTGTGAGACTTTAAGTTACTTAATGTCATATTCCTCAATTTCTTCATCTACAGAATGCTTAACAGTACTCACCACATAAGGTCAACCCTATGAAGATTAAATGTGTCAATATATGTAAAGTCCTTAAAACCATGTTTGACAGCAAGTAACAACTAGACAATTGTTCCTTCTTATCAATGAACTCACAGTTTTAAAATGGCCAACATGAAAACGGGGCAATTGTATTTTACATTTATTCCACATAATGTAGAATTGGTTTATATCATGTTGGGATAGCCAGTGCAAATTCAGAGTTCATAATCTATAGAATCAAATGGGAAAAAAACTCCACACACACTCCATTCCAAAGTCTTGTTACCTAAGTTTCCATCTCTAAGAGATAAACTTGATTTTTATTTTATCCTGTTTTATTATTTTATCTTTTGGCTGAAGGAACAGAAATGTTTTATAATTCTGTGATGAGATGAGCACTGGGGGAGGAAATGGGAGATGGACAACTATAAAGGAAACCTGTATGTTTGAAATATCTGATTTCCAATGAATCTCACAGCACAATGTTTTAGCTCAGGTAGAGAAAGAAGGTGCCATTTCAACTGGCATTTTGAAAAGGCACAGTTGTAAGAACATTATAAGGAAACATTTTTATTTCTGCCTTGGAGTAGCTTTTAAAATTTGCTCATTGAGTATCAGATTTCCCATGCTGATAAATGAAACCTTAGGTGCTCCTCATGAATGTTCCTGTCACTCTTAAGCCAAAACAAAACAATAACAACAATAACAAAGAACACTATAGCTACCTTGAATAACAGTTCCAAGATTAAAATATTAAGAATTCCAAATTTGATTTAAAATGGACTCTCCTCTCCTCACTCAAAACACCCATGCTGTAGGGAAGAAGCTTCCTGTCAGGGAAGGTTGTACGATTGGATTTTCTCTTTTTCTTGCCTAGTGTTGCTATCCCTGTTAACCAAAGATTCTGACCCTTCCTGGGCTGGCATCTAAGAAGACGGAGGGCAAACTGAGACAATCAAGTTCTCACCTGGCTGATACTGTCATGAACCGATGGCAAAGCTTTAGCATCAGTACTCACTGGACTTGGAGAGTGTTTCAATTTGTCTCTCCTGTTCACTTCCTTGCCTCACTAGCTATTCTCCATGGCTGGTAATATTTAACCTACAATTTCCTTGATGGTTGAATGCATCTCTGTTTTCACTGGCCACTCATTACTTCATTAGCCCCTAGTAATCCTGACATACCTCTGCTTCTATCTGCTATGATTTTTTCACACTCACGAAGCCTCTCTTGGAGAGGTCCTAAAACAATAACATGTGAATTTTTGTGTGTGTGTTATGACCTACATCCGATCCATGGGAAAACTTATGCATCCTTTCTCTGACCGAAAATATAGATATTTCTAAACTATATTCCTGTTTTCTTCATCTTTCACCATTTTGATTATTGTTCATGACTTAGGGACCAATTCACTTTGTCCTTTAAACCTCATTATATATGAATTGAGCTTTTCAAGTAATCTCTTTAAGAATCCTTTCTTTTGTGTGAGGATGTATCTTGCCAGTCAGAAAGGATAAGATTTTTATAACACCACTCTAAAGAAATCCTCTTCAAAAGTCCCCTGTGTGTACTTTCATTTTTTTGTATTACAGAAACAATTCCGGATTTTCATAAAATATGAGTCACACTCTAACATATCTGCAATATACTATTGGCCACATAAGTCAACCCTATTCATCATGGGAGGGGACTACCAAGGGCCCAATACCAGAAAGTGGCAGTCACCGGAGCCATCTCAGAAGCTGGCTACTGCAGCGTTCCCTCTAATCAGCAAAGATTCATGTACCTTCATGCAAAATACACTCACTTCCTTCCCAAACTCTGAAAGTGTCATCCATTAAAATTCTAGAATCTCATCATCCGAATTAAGTTTTATGTGTAGCTCCTCAAGTAGAATTCCTCTCAATCTGAATACCCATAAATTAGAGACAACTTCTCTGTCTCCCCAATACACATACACACAATATAAACTAATGAGAGAGTTCTAGAATACCACTACAGACATTCCTTTTCAAAGGGAGCTGAGTCGTAGGAGGCACATACAAAACACTGTTCCTCAGTGTTTCTGAAATTCTGCCAGACAAATGTTGAAATTTCCTTGTTTAAGACTCAGTCTCACACTTCTTACGAATTGATTCTCCATGATTCTTTGCTGTGTCCTCTGGATTTCAGAATTCTTGATTTCGCCCTGAGTCATCCTTCCTATTCCAGCAGCATAGCCCATGTTTGCATCTGAGTCATTTTCTCAGACTACTTTCTCTCTGTAAAAGTTTGGATTTCTACAGACTTGTTTTAAATTTTTACTCTATCTCTTTCAGTCAAAGCTGGCACAGTTCCTGCCAATATAATTCTTTTAAAGATTTGTCCATTTATTTCTGTTGAGTTGTCTGTCTTTTTCTTATTGATTTGTGGCAGGTTTTTCATATATCCTGAGTATAAGTCTTCTACAAATATCTTCTTGCACTACGTGACTTGCCTTTTTAATCTTTATATATATATGTGTATATATATATACTTTTTTTTTTTTGCTGAGGAAGATTAACCCTGAGCTAACATCTGTTGCCAATCTGCCCATTTTTTCTTTCTTTTTTTGCTTGACAAGGATTAGCCTTGAGCTACATCTATATATTTTTTAATTATTGCAATTCAATATATTAATCTTCATGGTTAGTACTTTTTAAGTTCTGTTTAACAATCTTTAATCAAAGGTGAAGTTGATATTCTCCTACATAATCTTCTAGTGACTATTGTGTTATCACTTTTGGATCTAAATTCCCTCTGAAATGGATCAGAGGTCATTAGTCTCCTTTTTCACGTGTACACTAAACTCTATAGACAAATGTCATGCTCTTTCAAGATTTCTTTCACCAAACTATTCCCAGAAGGGAAAGTAGTGGGAGATTCCACAGTTCAGCAAGCTTCCAGCAGGGGAGTGAGATCCCTACAGAGTAGTCCCCCCTCATCTGCAGTTTCACGTTCGTGGTTTCAGTTACCCAAGGTCAACCTCTATCTGGATACATATGATCCTCCTTTTGACATATTATCAGAAGGTCAATGGTAGCCTAACACTGCGTCACAATGCCTACATCCTTCATCTTACTTCATCTCATCACGTAGACATTGTATCATCTCACATCGTCACCAGAAGAAGTGTGAGTACAGTACAATAAGATATTTTGAGAGAAAGAGACCTCATTCACACAACTTTTATTACACTATATTGTTGTTAATCTCTTACTGTGCCTAATTTATAAATTAAACTTTATCATAGGTATGTATATAGGAAAAAACATAGTATATATAGGGGTGGGTACTATCCTTGCTTTCAGGCATCTGTTGGGGATTTTGGAACGTACCCCCGAGGGTAAGGGGGCATTGCTGTTCCTCTATTCTCTATGAATTGCACTTTTGAGGCCCCTTCACCTGTCTGCATGGGAGTAGCCAATGATGTCAGTGACTTACAATGACGATGTCAGTGGCTCTCAGCTGTGACTCCCTTTCTCTCTCCCCAGTTATCTTTCCATGAAGCCTGACTGTGAGAACTGGAGAGCCAGGGTTGTGGGGAAGGTTGGTTGTAGTACAGATAAATTCTACTCTCTCTTTACTAATTCCTAAGGGTCTTGTTTAGAACTTGGTACACCTCATCTCTTGCTGTCAGCTGTGGGTCCTAATTTCCACAGCGGAAGTTCTGCTCATCCTATGGTTACATGAATAAAAATGCAGTTACATGAGTAAACAAGATTCTTTCACTTCCTCATAAACTTATTTTTCTGTTGAGTATTAAATCTGAATATTATTGAGGGCACATTTTGAATCCTGAAATATTCTTTTTTAGTATTTATGTCAAAGAACAAACTAGGAAAAGCCATTTTTGCAGGAAAGTAATGTATTGAACTTTTAAAAGAAAGTGATCCAAAACCATAAAATAATCTGACTTTATTTCCGATAGAATTATCTACTAAATTGCAGAAACTGTAGCATACGGTTAATCTTCCAAGTGAGTGGACATATTAAAAAAAGGAAAATGAAAGAATAAGTTCTACTAATATAACTGTTATTAATGTTTCAGCCCTACATACCAAGTTGAGAATTTATTCTTTGTTATGTAGTGTCTTCTATTCAAAATCATTCAGTGAATCTTTCAGTTATTAATTACATGTGGGATTTGTTTTTGTGCTATGATAGCTCTTCTGGAAATGAAGTTATAACACAGGCTATGCGAAAATTTACAAGGTGCTAATGAGCTTTCTTCAAACACCACAAATTATTTAAGTAACTTAATGCTGTTGTTATTTTTACAGTGTCAGAGGAGTTTTCACACTAATGTGAGGCAGCCACATAATTTATTTCTCTGTTTTCAAACTTTCAAGTATAAATTGAAAACATAAGCATAATGTCAGAGAGAATGGCACTAATTTATTTCTTTCAAATGTTTACGTCAAAAGTATTTTTAGTCCAGGGAAATATAATACATAATGACACAATTGATTTTGATCTTTAACAATGTGAAAATTTTTATTGCAACCTCTATAGGGCATGTGTAATAGAATGTTCACACATTTAAATAGAATATTTAATTTGTATTGATTTTTGTTTTATTCACTATATTAAAATTTGATATATATGTGTATATATCTATATATCTTTATGATAACTGTTCTCATTCCATCACACTTGAAGATTAATTTGATTCTTATCTCGTATGGAGATGTAAATGTTGAATAACTAGAAGTTTTCTGTTTTCTTAGGAATCCTCAGAGCTGAGAGCTAAGTCTAATTTGCAGGCACATGCAGGGCTAAAGGCTATAACGGAAAGACAGGCAATTCTAAAGGATAAGTGGAACGTGAGTTCTGGGCTCAGTTGGGTCTAGTACTAGCTTTGGGCTCTTGAGATTATAGGAGATTTACTTGTACTGTTCTAAACCCCACAACTGAGAAAACGGGAAGTGGAGAAGAAGACAAGATCTCCAATATCACATCTAGTGAAGAAAGCACCCCGGAAAAAATTTAAAACAAGACGCAATTAAATTCCCACCAAAGAAAGAATTGAAATGGGTTTAACACTGACTTTTTCAGTGACTGAATTTCTAAAGTGATATTCTACTTGCATGGCCGTATATTTAATACTTTTGAGAACAAGCCCTGGGGTCTGCCAGACTCAAGATTCAACCCCAGATCAGTGCTTACTAGCTGCCAGATCTTGAATAATTTACTCACACTCTCTAAACCTCGATTTCCTCATCTCTGAGATGGGACTACTAGTAATGCATATTTCATTAGGTCATTTCTAGGTTTAAATGAGTTCATAAAAGTTAAGTAGTTACCTGAGTGCCTAACAGAGATTTCAGTTTCGCTGAATTTTAACAACAGATTTTATTACTTTTGCTAAATGAAGTGATGTACGACCTAGACCAAATGAGTGATAATATCAATAATATAAAATAGTGATCTTTTATTGAATTTATAATATGTGCTAAGAAAATCTCAGTATTTTATATAAGTTCAATACTTTCAACAACTCTAGATAGAGATAAATAAAGTGATGCTTAGAGAGGCTAAGTAACTGGAGTAAATCTTACAACTAGGAAGAAACCTATCCCATAGCTAATTTAAAGAGAGATCTGATTCTTAAAAATTCTAGATGTTTATTAATGTGCTTATTATTATCAAGAACAAGAGCTAGTTTCCTCCTTAAATTATCATTTTAAAATGTTCAAAACGACAGCTTGCATGTTTGTAAGTAGACTGAATCCAGATCTGGTTTGGAGACGCTGAGCACACTAATTGGCTTCTGAGTTGAAAAGCGCTTTTGCAAGTATATGTGCCTTGTACAGTTCTGTTAGGGTTTTGGACAATTACCACAGCCTAGCACTTTGCCTTGACATTGCCTCTTTGCAAACAGATGGTAAATTTCTTGCTGATTTTCAATTAAGTGCATTTTTTTTCAGAAGCATTAAAGTACTAAGCATCCAGAAATTTTGGACACATGCACGTGTAATATTATGGAGGCAGGAAAATAAATTTTTGATAATTTAGACTACAGTTGAACTAGATAGTTTCTGGACTGATGACTTTTTTATCTAAGGTTTTCACACTCAATTTCTCATTGCTTCTTCCATTTAGGCTTGGTTTTAGTAAAGGAAACTAATCTATAGTGTAGCTTTTATCTGACTAACATAACTCTGGTTACATAGCCTCAAATTGGCTAATAGAAAACACACTTAAATATTGTATCTCAAATTTCACAAGGAGCATTTGGGTTTCCTTCAACAGTACATTTTAAAATCAAAAGACATGCACTGTGGACTTTGGAGGCGGAGTTTGGAAGTTAACATTTTATTTGATTTTAAACAAAAATTGTGTCTTTGTATATTAAGTACATGAATTTTAATTCAGTAACTATATAGATAGGAATAACAGGGAAAATTAAAAATGCTGGCTCAATATCATATGCTAGGCAAATCTTTATATCTCCTACCAGCTCTATTATTTTTTTCAATTATCTTTACTGATAAGAACAGACCATAAAATGTTTATACCATAAGAGAGCTTCAAGGTTATTTAGTTCAGTATCTTTCTTTTATAGGTTCGAAAAATAAAGACCTGAAAGGTAATAGAAGTTTCCAAAGTGGCACAGTAAATGGAAGAAGTACTTAAACCTTGATCTGATTAAGGTTAAGTGCTGTTTCCACCACACACTAAATTGTCCTTACGGACTGACAATTATGTAAACAAAATTATAGTATTTTCTAATATTAAAGCTACCTCATAATCTATTGTCTTCACAAGGACAATAAAACATAGTAACATTCTCTTCTGGACCTCTATTTACTAGAGATAATTGGGTAAAAAGAAGTAACAGCAGATAATTCAGAAAGAGATAGAAATCAAAGATACCCAGAACTGAATGTGGAAGTATGTATGTTCATACACACACCCGTGCACACAGTCACTAAAGACACACTTTTACATTTGCAAGCACTGTACAAATACACCCACAACTGCACTTGAAAACCACGAGAGGGCTGTGAAAGAAGTTTTGATATAAGAATTACTAGGATATATACAATAATAATATTTGTTTAAGATCTATTAATGTCTAGCCTCCTCAATTGAAGAATGTTTCATCATGGAAAAAGATTTTGGCTCTGACCGAGATGGAAGGAAAAAAAACTCAATATAAGCAGAGCTGTAATGCAGGGAGACTTCAGTGCCCTCAGTTCTAATATTAGGTCCTTCTCAAATTCCACCTCACGTATTCCTTCTCCATTTCTATCCTCAAGCAACTACAATATATATCATTACTATTAATCTATTGGTGATGTTGTCCAAAATTTTGGAGAATGTTTAAATTTATTTTGAAATATTTCAGATATATAAAATGTACAAAGAATATAAAAGTACTCTATCTCTTCTATTAACAAATAAAACTTAAAGTAGAGTTAAATCCTCCTTATAAACCTGCACTGATTGTATTCCTCTTCCACATAGAGGTGCTTAAAATTCTGAATTTGTGTATATTATTCCCTTGCATTTCTTTATATTTTACTACATACATCTGCACCTTGAACCATTGTGAATGAACTAGAACTATTCACATCAACATAAATGAGTCTTAAAAATGTAATTATTAGATAAGAAATAAAAGAAGCCAGTTAGAAAAAAAATGTAAGTGGTAATCATATGAAGTTGTGCTTAGTTTTACATCTATGTATAAACAAACATTTTATATTTCCCTATGTCTTTCCTGGTTTCTACCACGTGTGCTTTGCTATACAATACATCATATTTTATTTAATAAAAACTCTACTAGCTGCTTACACACATGACTCACTAGTAGAGTCACGTGAACTTGATTGCATGACCTAGAGACAGTGAGCAACCTACCCAATTGCAGTTCTTATTGTTTTGGATCTCTTATAAGAATCTGTTACTATTCTTCCTTCTCTGTCTCCTGATGTCTGACATTGTGCCATAGCATCTAAGAGCTTTGTTTACCAACATGGGCATTACTTCTGAGGGTGGGGATTTGTGTGTGTGCATGTGTGTTGATGTCATTCATACCAGCTGTTCGTTCTCTATTCCTACTACTGACATTTTATCACTATCTGGCGGGAATATGTACAGATCTTTTAAATATTTATCATCTGGTCCCTCTGTTGTGCAACATAATGTATAGAATAATACCTGCTCACCAACAGCATTTGCCCTCAGAATCTATTTTGCCTAAGACTCACATCCTTTAACATTTATGAAATAAATGTATTTCTCTGTTAAATGGACTCGTAAAGCTTTAGCACAAAGATTTTCATAAGGTATGAGAGACTATTTGAATATAACCTTATTAATCTGTGTTGCTGCCTTTTCTCTTCCTCTGTTTCTGTGACAAAAAGCAATCATTGTACATTCCTGTGTTGTAGAAGCACATCTAGCATAGACAGTAAAATGAACAATTAAATTAATTGAGTATTCTGTGCAAGAATAGGAAACAATAATAATTCAAAGAAGAAGAAATAATACCACTGAATAGTTGATTCTCAAAACCCTGAATAGATTTCCCATTAGAATTAAATGATATAAAAATGCAAGTTACTCCTAACCCTCACCAAAAATCTGCTTCCCTTGTGAGAGCGGAAACAGTCACATCAGACACATGTATCGAGAAAACGTAATGGAGAGCAACGAAACTTAATTGAAATGCTCTTGCCCATTAGGGTCAGGCCTTAGTGGATTAGAGGCACATACTATGAAGCCTTGTTCTTACTATTGCTAGTTAATGTCAATTTAGTGCAGATGAGTGCATTGTTCTTCTCCTCCATTTAAATTAGTCAAAGTTATATTTTGAAATCTGTACAGAATCAACTTTGGGGAAATTTGCTAACAATATTAAAGAATCAAATTTACCAGTAAGAAAGTTCGAATGTTATTAGTAGTGATAGGCACATTCTTAACATTTCTCCTTACTATCCACATTTGTGTTTAAATAAAAAACATACAGACTAAATAGAGTTTATCAATTTATTTTGAAAAATGATATATTTTAATAAATATTTTACTAAGAAAATAAATGCATTATATAAACAATCAGTTATTTCACTGGAATAAATTATATTTGCTTTCACTGTGTGTGCATTTAAAATATTTCAAAGCCTCATCATTCATCCTGAAGTTACACACACACACACACACACACACACACAGATACATACACTCAACAAATAGCACCTATTTGGGAGTATATAATGAAGTTAATTCTTTTTCCTTCATTTGAATATTTTTTTCTCTTCTTTGACCTGAAGTAATAGTTTTCCTCTTGGTAATGCATGCAGTCGTTCTAGTTGCAGGAGTTCCACAAATGTCCCATTGAACAAACAGGTGGAGGGCAGAACTTCACACCAGCAGAGCCAGGTGGACAATTCATTTTTTCACTGTATCTGTCCCGTGGCAGATGACCTTCACCTTCATAAGCTGTGCTGACTAGATATATTGAAGAAATGTAAAGTGAGATACATAAATAATTGAGTAGAGACAAAATGATAGGGTAAATGTGATATATGTAAAGAAATATGCTATTTATTTTTCTTTAAAAATGATTATCATACAAATGTTATGAAATGACTAGATGAAATAAAAAGTTGTGAATTATTGACTTGCTTTCTAATATGTAACCATAAGAAACAAACTGCTTAATAGTTCCTATAGTTTTCAAATAACAGCTCCGGACATTTATTAAAACTCTCCACCCCAAACACACACACATATACTACTCACACTGACTTTTGCTTGAACAATGGTCCTTTGGTATCAACTCTGAATGTTTTTGTGGTAACTTATGAAAAGAAACTTAAGTTGTGTGTAATGTTAATGAGTTGAGTGACCATACATAAAAAATAAGATGAAGGAATTGATGTTATTCCACAGGTGTCTTTAGCATTGCCAATGGCCTGTCTTTTGCTTTTATACTTTTTAATTTTTATCAATAACTTAAAGAACATTTTTACCAAAATCCAGATATCAAATATTTTAAGACTCTGGATGAGAGACACATAACCCAAAATGATCCTGACAGATTGAAGCATGGGCCTAATGTGACATATTTATATTTAAAGGAAATAAATATATAGCCTTGCTTAATGAAGGCTAATTGATGAGGTCACAAAACATCTAAGAAAGCAATGATTTAAATAAAATATATAATTAATTTAATTAAATAAAATATATAATACAATCACAAAATTCACCAACCGACAAATTTGAGCTAAGAACAGAATTACTTGAAATAAAAAGTATTTTCATTTTAACACTTTATTACTAAAGAAAGATTCAGCACGCTGAACGATGTATTTGCAGACACTGAAAATGTGTAGGAAGACAAAAAATGAAAGAGATAGTACAGATAAGATTAGAAAGCAAGGAAATACAAAGCAAATATAATATACAGAAAAAGAATAAATGCAAAGTTTGTTCTTTGTAAAAAATAAAATGATAGAAAAATCTAGATTGTGCAAGAAACAAAGAGGAATAGACACACATAAAAAATAGCATCAATAATAATAACAGAGGTAGTTACATACCAAAATGACTATTATATTAATATCTTGAAGCTTTTGATGAAATACCAAAATTTCTAGAAAAATGTGACTTGCATCTGAATCACAGAAATCTTGGATACCCCTACAAATTCTAAATAAATAGAAATACTCATTATGAACTTCACAAGGAAAACACAAGGCCCAGGTGATTGCTAAAGTCAAGGGCTACAAGATGTTTCTGGAGCATGTCATCCCAATGGTGTCCAAAGTTGTTAAGACAATGTCTAAGAGGGAATACTTTCCATCTCATTCAGTGGCGCCAGATTACCTTCATAACAAAAGGAGACAGAAACTTTATCAGACAGGAATATTACAGTCAATTTCTTCCTCAGCAAAGCTCCCAAAATCTTTAACAAACTATTAAGATTGATTCTAGCAATATAAGTAACAGGTAATTCAATATGAAAAGTTGATTTTTCCCAGAAATGGGCAAGGGGAAGTGACTAAATGAAATCTATAAATACCATTTGATACATTAATAGAGTAAAGAGATTAAAGAGCACAGATAACAGATTCAGAATAAGTATTGTCAAAGTCTGATGTGTTTTCATAATATTTAAAAAATTTTTAAAAACTAGGAAACAAAGAAAATTTCTGCAACATGATGAAGATTACCTGCGAAACTCATTGCATAATATTATTCTTGGAAAATTGGGAAATCTTGGGAAAATTATTTTAAAATAAGGAATAATACAAAGAGCCCCACAATCACAGCTTATCTTTAACATTGTCCTGGTATTCCTAATTAGCATAATAAAACAAACAAAATAAATTAATGGGATAAATATTGGAAAAGATAAAAAAAGAACATAACTTTTCCAGGATAATATGATGGGCTGATGTAGAAAACTCAAAAGAATCTGTAAGTACATTATTAGAAAAAATAAAAGAGATTGGTAAGGTATCCAGCTATAAAATTCATAAAAGGAAAATCAGTTCTATTTCAACACATATAAATTTCCATCTGTTTCTCAACAGCCAGTGTCTTGCATGTAGCACATAAAAATTTACTTGGCTCTTGAAGATAATTTATTCCATCATTATAATTCCTGCTTTTATGTGCCATTGGCCTAGTGAAATTATATTATTTTAGATTTACTGATTGTATCTCTGAAAGACATGGTTTTTTGTTTGTATTTAATAATTCCACTTTAAAATTTCATGTGTATTTTAAAAGAGTATTTGGGGTACATAAATAAAATCTTTATTAGGTTTAGAATATAGAACACCTTACGAAACATGCTTTTTTTTTAAAAAAAAAATGACATTTATTATTAATGTGCTGTCTTTTTGTTTAACCCAAATCCTATCATTATATCTTCTGATTTGACAAGGGTTAACCTGTTATTTACAGTAGGGACAGTTTAGTTTTGAGGATATGTGAATTTCACACAAATCCTAACCATGGGAATGATAGATTCAAGCACTTCTGAGAGTAAATATTTAGTGCGGTAAATAAGCACATTGTCTAATGGTTGCTACAGCCGCTAGTCAATTTTTAGACACATCACCTGTGATAGGAAGTCAAACAAAGCAACAAGATATCTCAAAGAGTTAACAGCACATTACAAGGAGATTCTGAGACACACAATATATGAACGTGATCCCAGAGCAAGCTGATAGTATAAACTAGAGGGTCCGTAGCTCAGTAGATTCTGGGAGGGTACTGCAGATTTTGTTGAGGAAGGTGTTCAGTTCCTACCTTCAGGATCTTGGGAACCTAGACAGCAGTGCTACCCTTGGGTGTAGGATAACGGTACTTGGTATAAATCGAGATGATATTAAAGCAGAGTAACCAGCCAGCAGCCCACAATAAGAAAGTTGCCAAAATATGAAGTAAAAAATAAAATACAAGGCACAATCCTGAGACTTACTCTGTATTATGCATTTTAGTCACAAGAATGAATGAATGCAAGTCAACTTCAGTTATAAGAACAAATTCATCATGGATGACTGGGGCTAGTGGAAAAAGTAGAAGAGTGACTAACATTGTTTTACCCAATAGAGGTTAGATGATCAAAAACAGAATTAATATTGGTTGTCAAAAACATGAGGCTGAAGCTAAATTCTCTTGGTCATTATCTGAACTAGGGAGAATCTATACCTACTGATGCAGTTGAGTTACTCAGGTTGTGAAATGAAAGGGAATAAAGAGGCTACACTAAGGATGCAGGTTCTTTTCATATTCTTTAATAAACATCCTCATTCGCAAGCCTATAGGGAGCAGTCAGCTTGCTTCACTAAAGACGTTTGTAAGCAGTAAATAAAAGAATATTACCATGAATTCAGAAAAAAATATGGCAGAATTAGATACTTCCTTAACCTATAGCCACTGGATGCTAAACATATTCCTTTTAAAGCTCTTAGGATATTGGATTGTCCTTAATATGATATCTATTTCTTCATTAGTCTATGCTATGAGCCTTTTGTAGAAAAAGGCTATTGGAAAACAAGTGATTACTTAAAGAACCATAAATCCATAATTAGATTTTGAAAATTCACAAAGATCTTTTATTTTTACCAATACAGGAGAGAATAGCTCTTTTAAATACCATACATCACTGTGCGGTTTTTAATAATCTCTGTGAGAAAATAATTCAATTTCAGGTGCTAACATTTCAAAAAAAACTTTTCAACTTCATTTATATTTGAAGCAAGTAACAGTGTTTACATTTATAAACTGTCAGTATTTACTGCATTTTCCATGGTTTATGATATTCCACAACTATTAAAATTTATTTTACAAGCTCTGACATTCATAAAAATATAAATATTTACAACTTAGAGAAGTCAATCTCTGTAATAAAACTAGTCAATAACAAGAATTCTTATTCATTTCTATTGAATGGAAAGTAAACACAGAGAATAGAAATAGCAAAATGTCTCCTTTATGATGGAGAAAAGAGTTTAATGAAACTTAATCTCATCGAGAAACTTTCTTAAACTGATTAGTGAATCAATGTTCTTCATTTGGTAATAAATTCATTTTTCAGCTCAAAGAAGGAAATTAAATAATATACCTGAATAAAGACAGTACTTCTAAGTTCAAAAAGAGTGCTTCATAATAGCTTTCCTTAATTAAAGTATTGTCCCTTCCAAAAGGAGACACATCTCTGAGTGATTTTTCTTTCTCAAACAGGGATTTATAATAGTTTTTATTGATGGGATCATGCCAATTCCTGTACATAGTCTTTTTTACTTACCCAAAGTGAATCTATTGTTCCATATTCTTCACATCCTCAGTAACACATAACTACCACATTATTTCATTAATCATGCATGTTGTTCTGTGATTCATCTATTAATTGGTTTCATTAAAAAAACTTTAATTTCCTTGAGTCTAGAAACATGCCCTTTTATTTGTTTTTTCCAGTATTTATTTTAATTTGAGAAGAGATTAAAGATGTAGTAAATTGTTTTAAATATACGAATAAAGATATATGAATAGAAACATGGCAGATGGTGAGTCACATCTTCCCATATAAATCATGTTATTGAAGTGTATATCTCTTGATTTCCTGTATTATTAAAAAACAAAGAAATAAAACCTTCTCGAATGAAAACATTCAATGACTTTCTCCAGTATTTTAAAGAAATTATTTTCACCATTCTTTGATCTCCTTAAAATATTTTTATTCTTAACTCATATGTTGCTGAAATAAAATTAATTGACTTTCTAAATATATGCTGTGTCATTAAAAATATATTTGTCTTATAAATAATATAACCTAATTCAAACTGTAGTGAATGGGCACAGAGAGTAAATTGTTTTCATGTTTAACAATTGCATCGTCATTCATTCCATAAACCATTTATGCAAAAATATGTAATATATATTAAATACAACTCATATGCCATTAATATTCATATTTCCATTAATTTCAAAATACAATAATATTATGTTTCAAAGTTTGTTGAATCTTGTAACAAAATCAATGAATAAGTCACCTTTTAATTACTTTCTTCAGAGCCAATAAACTCTTCATTAACTATGAGATTATGGCATATGTAAAGCACTATAGATTCATTTCAGTTTTTATGAAATGTTAAATAGGTACCCATAAAACTGTTATAGAACTTCAGCCACCGTCAATATTTGCTTTTATTTCTCCTCATATAATGTGGTTATATGGTAAATAAAGTAGTTTGCTCAGCAATACTTGAAGATATACTGCCATCACACTAGCAATAATCATTGAGCATCTACTGGCTTTAACAGCCGAACTCTTTATCTATTGATTTATCTTTGAACAAGCAGTGTTCATATTGAATTGCAAACGTATTTTATCAAACTCCTACTATGTACCAGAAATTATCTATCCGAGGTACTGAAGATAAAAGTTGGGGAACAGAAAAGACAAAGTCTTTTGTCATATTGCAGGCTACATTTAGAGGAGGGAGAAAAACACACACACATACACCCTCATACACACACAACCATAAACAAAATAAATAAAGGAGCTAAATGATAAGCGCAATAATGGGATATGGGAAGGCAGGTGGTAGGTGTTCTACATTAATGTGAGCAAAGAGAGCTCTCAAATATGATGATGTTTGAGCCAACACATGCAAGATCAGAAGGCAGTCATGCAAAAAGGAAAGGAAAGAAAGAAGAACACTGAAGAGGTCAAATTCAGCACAGCAGTTCTAAAGCAGAAATGAGCATATGGCGCATATGAGGAACAGAAAGAAGACCAAAGTGGCTGGAGCATAAGGAGGGAGAAGAGATGAGTTTAAACAAGGTGGGAAATACAAGCCACAACCAAACTAATTCTCGTGGAAACACAAATTTAAAGATCAGCTTCACAGACATAAAGAAATACAGAGAAAGTCAAATGCTTCTCAGATAGAAACAAGATCTCTTCTGCAGGACAATGTTAAATGACTTGAACAGGCTAACATAGTAACCAATATACCCTTCAATGTGTAATGCTTCCAAACAACAGACTTTTATTCCTCATTCAGGTATCCAGATCAAGGCAGATGCAGATGGGGCAAGCGCTCTGTTCTGTACGGTAAATCAATAGTAAGATATCAGAGACACTGCACCTCCAACATATGTCCTCCAAGATTGCCCTGGGTAACAACACCCAGCTGGCAGAGGGAAAAGGGCCCAGAGGACCATGAGTGGAAGATGTCTTTTATGGACCAGGAGTGGGAGAGGGATCAGTTACTTCCATTCACCTTCAGCTGCATAGAACCTAATCACATGGCCACACCTAACTGGAAGGGAGGCCGGGAAATATAATCTAGGAAGAAGTGGAAATGATGATGTTTTAACAGACGCTTTTGCAGTGCTGTATTTCTAAATTTTGGGATCATACCACTCTCCTATATATCAGAGGTGATTTGTCCTCCTCATTATTTAGGGAGTAGGCAGTACGCTTTAATAAATTAGATGTAAGCTGTTCTTAGCTGATACTTGTAGTTTATATAGCCCTTTTAAAAAGCACCCTTATATATTTCTTCTCTGATAACTACGTAAGTATTCCACTTTTAGTGATAAAAAGAGAATTACAAGCTTGGTATAGAAATATGGTTATTTTTGTTCAAAAATTTTAACAACATGCGTCTTGAAATCTGAGTTATCAAGAAGAAATGCTCATATACTTCCCTGGAGTTTTGATGCCAACCTGATTAAATTTGCATGTGCAAAAGAAATGTGTACTTAAAATAAAGCTTGACATGATCTTCAGTAACTACTTTGTACCACCTATGAGTCTACATTGAACCAGCCATCAATTCTTGAGAAATTCTTGATTATATTTATTTATTGTCTGATTTTAAATGCATATGAATGAATCTTCCATCAGCATTTTAGAAAGGCAGTGCCCTAGGCTCTCATCTGAGAATACATAGCTGTGTTGTTCTTCGGTCCCAATAAATATACTGGATTAGAGCAATTATCTGTGTCGAATGGCTTGGATGATATCCTATCTAGCCACTCCTCTAGGTATTTTCTGTCTATCTCTAAAAGCCAGACCACTAAGCTTAATGAGCTTTATTTTAATATTAAGCCCTTGGTCATTGTCTAAAGAAGTTATACTGTCTAGCAATTTGAAATCTGTGACTTCATTATCTGTAGGAAAACTGTATAAAAAATTATCATTCAGGGCTCTTTAAATTGAGCCCCATGCGAAATTTTAAGTTTGTTTTGTTTTGTTTTTGGTAGAAGTATGCAAGGTATAACTTACTTCCTCTAAGGAACCAATGTTCTTTCCTTTTTGATGATGACAGTTCTATAAGTGACCATGTTTCACCCTTTGCTCTTGACTACTTGAAGGCTGAGCAAACAGTTAGAAATTCATATGGCCTAGGAATATGGTCTTCCTTCCTTATGACTGTCTTGCTTATTTATATCTTCTATTGATACTTTGTTTTGATTTCTATTTCACCTTTTTTAGAATTGTTATTGCTACTTGTCTCAATGCTTTTTGAGAAAGATGAATATATGCACAAATGGAAACCATACATCTTCTAAAGATTCACTGAAGCAGTTGTTAAAGGTGGTTGGTCAACAGGACTGCTCAGGTTCTCATCATTTCACGTGTCTGTGGGCAACACCATCACCTGCTTGGATGGGCACTTCAGTACCTTGCTTCCATTCAAATTTATTTGAGGATTTACATGGCATATAAAAATTTCATCTCCATGTAACTCTATTTGTGTAGAAAAGGACTTAAGCAATTTCCTGGAGTGAATCAGAGGCTGTTTCTAATTGTACATAATTGCACTGTTTCGTGTCTAGGATGTCCTGTCTTGCATTAATGTGTAAATGCATGCATATGAGCACATCCTTAGATTTAAACAGAAAACACATCCAAGGATTTTTAAAACATAAGAAGGAACAGACAAATTAAGAGGGCTAGGAAGGGCATTTGACCGGAGAGGCAAAAAGGGGAACCCAAATTACTTTTAAACAAGTTCTTTTAACAGTGATAAAATGCAGACTGTTCTGACTTTCTCTTTCTTAGGTCGGTCTCCTGTCAAACTCTTAGAGCCAACGATGTTCCAAAAAGAGGGCAGAACTACTGCACACTGGAAATCTCAAATACCTGCTAAAGAAACAATGGAGGTTAGTAGTTATGTACCAATTAGCTTGTAAAGGAGGTAAACATAAGTAACAGTATCTGCATAGTACTTGAAATTTTACAGGTTGCTTTTACATAGAGTATCTCATTTGATTTTCAGGGAAAATAAAACAATAATAAAAAAAATGAACGAACAAAGAAAGAAATGTTAGGGTGAAGAAAGAAAAGTACTATTAG
The DNA here is from genome assembly GCF_020826845.1 of Diceros bicornis minor. Classification (NCBI taxonomy): domain Eukaryota; kingdom Metazoa; phylum Chordata; class Mammalia; order Perissodactyla; family Rhinocerotidae; genus Diceros; species Diceros bicornis. Next base: position 26,837,554 of record NC_080750.1, read on the forward strand.
TCTTCTGATTTCACAGTTGTGGAATTTGAAAGTCGGAGAGGTTAAACACGTGCTCAGTGTTTCATGGTTAGCTAACAACACTGTGCTAGATTAGAGTTCAGAGATAGATTGCCTCACTCAAGACCCACATAGAGTTTCATAATTAAGTTGTTAATTATTTTACCAATTCCCCATGTCTGAAAACATAAGAAACATTAAATCTAGTTAGGCTTACTCGGATCATTTTAGTAATAGTGTCAGAGTTGTGCCTTGTTAATTTTAGATCAGATTAAAGAAGTAATTTTCTTAAAAGTCCTTATTTTTTCACTGAATGTTTATAAATATCAGTGTTGGTAACAGTATAGTACAAAGTAAACTTTAATCTTGGTTTTTAAAATTGTATTATCCAGTTTCATAGATTCCACACTTGGAAATAGCTATAATTTCAAATATTCACTGACGTAATTATATCTAGCTGCAGTGAGGCTGTACATAGTACTCTGTGTATCCCTCGCTCATCATGAAGCATGTCAAATGCAATGAGCAGTAGAGCATAGCTGGCTTGTGGAAACTTCTCTCCCTTTTCTCCGCTTCAGTGCTCCCTGTCTTGACCCAGGAAAGAAACACCAACATTTTAACATCACAGTTAAACTATCAAACAACACAAGCTATATTACTAATAAGTTGAGGGAGAAAGGACACTATTGTTATTTTGTTTTAAAATCTAATTCATATTTTTTTAAAGAAATGAAGAAACACTTTAACAATATTAATGCAAATGTTCAGTGCAAAACAAGTATTCACTTACTTAAAAAGCTTTGGAAATCCAAATTTTGTGCAATAAAAAGTTGATATTTCTCAGCAAAATGCTTTCATTGAGAATACAATCCAAAAATTAAACATGAATAAGCTATAGTTTTATATTTTTGTTTACTATATTACACTGAATTTACACTTAAGATATCTATATCAAATAAGGAACAGTGAATTTTCCCTTTTGATGGGATGAGCCCTGATAGGAAAATATAATTAATTCAAAATCTCCTCCCAAACCAGAAAACCTCTCTACAAAGGTAGAAGAGAAATCAAACAATTTTTATTATTGAATCGGCATTAAAGCAGAATGCAAAGTGCATCCCAGGGAATCCACTAAGAGATTGTAGAGACAGAAAGATGTCTCACCCTTTTGTATAGCCAAGCAAATATGACCATTCCATATACATTCTCAATATAAACAATAACTAGCCCTCAAGCAAGAGGAATTGACAGCACCATTTGTCACACAAAGTTAATCCTAGATTCACCTGAATTGGTGTAGCCATCTGTGTTTGTTAATTGGCTTAATCCAAAGGGAAATAAATTCCTATCTTTAGGACAAGAGGTAGTTTTGTATCTTAGAGCAAGGCACCCACAGAAGTCAGGCTCTTACCCTCCCAAAGAAACTGGGAGACAGGGACCCTTTCTTCTTTGATGATTACATTTCAAAGAGATGGTTCCCACATCCTTGGAAAGACATTCCTGGGTGTTCAAGTTGACAAGAGACTTATTTAGCTTTTAAAAAGATATTCATAGGGGCCAGCCCTGCGGCTTAGTGGTTAAGTTGGGTGCATTCCACTTCGACAGCCCGGGTTTGCAGGTTTGGATCCCGGGTGTGGACCTACACCACTTGTCAGCCACGCTGTGACAATGACCCACATGCAAAATAGAGGAAGATTAGCACAGATGTTGGCTCAGGGCAAATCTTCCTCAAGAAAAAGAGAAGACTGACAGCAGAGGTTAGCTCAGGTAGAAAGACATTCATACGTTTCAAGGACGCAGAAAGAACTTACATGTTTTCTAAAGTAGATGCTGTAAGGAAAGGGAGGGGGAAGTGTCTTCCCTCATTTTCAACATGGGGAATTAAGCCTCATTTTTTTTTTTTTTTTTGCATTTGCCTTTACATCCTATGTAGATTATGTACCTATTGAGAGATTGGGTTTTCAACACTTTCTTCTACTAAATAATGCCATGTGGTGAAAAGCTCATTTTTAGGCTGTTTTTCTGATAGGTGAATTTTTGTCTTGAAAATACATTATTTACTTTTACTATTAACTACTATTTGTTATTAATAACTACTATTACCTCTAATACCCATTCAAAACGTGATGGGGTGAAGGTGGGGAGAAGGAGACTGCATCATAATATGTGATCTTGCTTTCAACAAGCACATGAAAGCATCAGATTGAATCTGCTCTTTGTTTATTAAAGAGTATGCTTTCCTCTGAGACTCTTCCTTAAAGACCATATTTTAGCCTATTATGTTATCTAGAGGATCTGATTTCCCTATTATCTCCTCTGCCACCTTGCATCTTGTTTACATATGTATGTATGCATATGCATTCAGCAATCATGAAGGAAATTCATTGCCTCTTCATTCATTTCCCAGAAAGGAGGAGGGAGATTTGCATTGAGCTTGAAGTGTTAAACACAAACATTATAGATGTTCATATTATTTTTAAAGTGAATATTTGTTTGCTTCAAATTTCTAATTCAGTTACTTTTGAAAAGTCAAGAGTACTGTGATGTAAGTTTGCTATATCATAATTAATTTGAATTCACTGTGTACTAAAAGGTTTAGATTTTAAGGAAACCTGGAGGAACAAGATATCAGCTTAAGAAGACCTATATCAGTTACACTTTAAAGATATCTCGACTTCCTCATTTATATGTGTCTGTGAAATTAATGTGTGTATATATACATATATGTGAAACAAGTGTGTCTGTATTTGTGTGTGTGTGTGTGTGTGTAATCGTCCCTATGATACTCTCAGTTATTTCAGTATAGCATTTTATTGCTTTACAAAAGACAATATATCTGAGGCTGTACCTTCCATGATTGTTGTTATGTCCTTCAAACTTTGAGTCAGTCACTGATGTTGATGAAATTTTTTCCCTTTTAATTTTAGATTAGACATAGCCATGTAATAAAAATCACAGAATTTTTAGAAACATTGCCTTAGTTTGAGTCCTAGCTACAATAATTACTGGTTGAATGACTTTGACTATGTTATTTAAACTCCTTATGTCTCAGCTTCCTCATCTCTAAGATGAGTATACTAATAGTAATTTCCTCATCTGTAGTTGAGAGCATCTCAGTGAGTCAATATACATAGAAAGGGGCAGTGTGGTACCATGAGTTGGAAGTCTGTGGATTTGTGTTCTAGTTTCTACTTTGCAAGTAACTACTAAAGCGGTTTTGAGTAAATGGTCCTAATCTCTAAATCTGAAGTTCTTTCCTTTCCTTTAAAACCAAAACAAAACAAGACCGAAAAACAAAACTCTGATAATATTATGTCCTTTAACTCTAATTGGCTATGAATTAGAATCCTAACTGTTTCCTTTGGCTCAAAGACAGTATGAAATGAATATTTTTTGTATGTGTGTGAGGAAGATTAGCCCTGAGCTAACAGCTGTTGCAATCCTCGTCTTTTTGCTGAGGAAGCTTGGCCCTGGGCTAACGTTCATGCCGATCTTCCTCTACTTTACATGGGACGCTGCCACAGCATGGTTCGACAAGCAGTGCATTGGTCCGTGCCTGGGATCCAAACCTGCGAACACCGGGCTGCTGAAGCAGAGTGCATGGACTTCACTGCTATGCCACAGGGCCAGCTCTGAAATGGATATTTTTTTGTTGCATGACAAGACTGAACTATCTCAGAAATTGCAGATATCCTGTCAGCATACAGATAAGGCAACAGAAGATCATATTAAGAAGTCCAAATATCATTTCATGTATTCTTCATTTAAAATGGTAGTTTTAAACCTTTTTGACTACAGAACACTTTAGTTATATGAATGCTTATGCAGACATCTTCAATTTAGGAGGTACAGAACAAGCCCATTTGCCACTCTCAGTACACCTCATATACCAATACACAGAGGTTGCCCTTCATGAACTGCCGGAGAACCCATTGTTCTAGTAGAATTTAGTTAAAAACATGTGCTTTGCATCAAGTGAAAGGATTATTAATCATTCATCAATCTGATCCCTCCCCCTTTTTTAAATCTCTTTTTGATACTTGCAGGTACCAGAAAATGACTATGGCTTTTATAGCTATTTTCAGAGTAACATCCGTATGGTAAGACAATATTATTAATTAGAATTACAAAATTCAGGAAATTAACCCCTGCAGAGGAGTCAAACAGTCAGTAATGTCATGTTTTGTTGGAAGGATGCAAACCAGAGGGAGTGTACCACAAAGTAATAGATCAGAAGTCTACAACTGGGGTTCTACCAGCAATATGTTTTAGTATGTTAAACAAATGAAGTGAACTCTATCAATTCAATAACATTTATTTTAAATGAGAGTCTCTGCCCCTTCTCTCCTCAGGAGAAAATATTTTCAATTTAGTTTATCCAGCTCCTGAAACAGACCTTAAAAAAAAAAAAAAGGAAGATGCATATGTATAGGTTCAGATTCATGAGTTTATGTGATTGGACATATTTTTCCATATTAAGTTTAGTATTTAGAAGGATCTCTGTTGAGTCCTGGGTACCTATCAGCTCAGCAAACTATAACTTTTCTCCTACTCTCATTTTCTTATCCAATTCACACAGTTATTTATATTTTCTTTCCAGTGACCTCTCTTGGATTGCATCCCAACCCTCAAAACCTATCTAGGGCCCTTGATAACCATTTTCTTCCATTTTTTGCCATAATATTCCCAATTTCTTACTGACTCAATTAAAGTGTCCCAGGATATGTCTGTATATTGAAAGAATGTTGTGGCCATGACTCACTCCCTAGAACAAATCCATTTATTTAGGAAGTTTGGCCCAACTCAAGCCCCAGTTTGCAATACCCATTAAACGTTATATTGGGAAATTCTGGTAGGTGATAGCTATTGATTTCTTGAATTCTGTCTCTTGGATTCCAGATTTTTCTCTTTATAATATGGCCTGTATCCTCAAAAACTCAGTAGGCTTCACAGTAGTCTTAGCTTTGACATAATATGATCTAAATTTATTATGAAGATATTGTGGAATCACTTTGTAAATATAAAATGGTGCATAATAAAATTTAGTTTGATTTAAAATGAAATTTATAAAAATAACAAGTCCAAAGATATTCTATAACTAAAGACAAACATGAAAACTTAATGATGTTTTTCTCATAAACCAGAATCAGTAAAACACTCATATTGACAATTTGGTAGCATCAACAGTCAGATGAAATATCCATGTGATAATCAGAGACGGCACATTTATTTTACATTCAAGTGACATCACCCTTTTGGCAGAAGATAGTGTCCCTGATATAACTCCACGGTCTGAAAATAATGGCTAACCACTAGATAGATTAAGTGAATATATAGGATGGCAGGCGATGACTGCATCTCACATATTACATGTTTTCAGTTACGCTATACACATGAGTGATTTTGCATCAAATCATATACATTGGTAGTAATTGTAATTTTCGGATACAAAGGGCATAGTCATATGCTAAACTCTATTTTTTTCTTGCATCATGAGCAGAGATAGAAAATTCCTTAATGTTAATGTTAATTTTAATAATCTCTCACATTGTGAAATGACTTATATCACATGACAGTAATGGCACAAAGAAGGGTGGAGCCAGAAAACAAGCTGGTCACGGTTTTATTGTTGTCTTTCAGGCCAAGCTCTCCTTCCCTTAAGCAATAGCTCAGTGCTCAGTGAACGGATTTAAAACGTGTTCATCACCTTATCTTTCAAATCTCGAAGAATCTGGAATGGACAGCATCTTCGAGGATGGAGTTTAACAGATTTCAAAGTATCCTCAGAATTTAAGAAACAGAGTTTTCATGTTGTTTTGCATGCTCTAACTCTTAAGGCCTCTATGGAGCCCACCAAGTGTGTGTGGGTGTGTGTGTGGGGGGGGTGTGTGTGTGCCTGTTGTGATGTGAACAGGTATAATATGAGATAATTTGGTAAGGCAAAATGATCAATCCATCAGCCCACTTAATTTCGTAGCGCGTGCCTCGTTGTCTTGGTTTGAAAGAATATCTACATACCTGTTAAGTCTTATAATACAATCAAATCAAGCAGAGATACAATGTGATGCAAACTATAATTCAGTAAACCTTAGTTTGTTAACATTCATTCACCATTCAGTTTAGACTATTGTCTAAATCCTATGTGGAGGGTCTTTTTAGAATATTAGTATTTATTCTTTATTCTTTTTGTTTTAACTCTTTCAGCACTTTAAGATCCAATGATCTGGAAATAGCAATTTTTTTATTTCTGAACAAATAAAACTTGGAGGGTGAATTGCAGTGTCAGAGGCATAAAACGTTGAATTGCCTAGAATTTTTGGCCAGGTGTCCGTTCAGAGCACATAATCAGTAAGCCAGGTAAATACGGAATGAAATAGAGGAGGCTGAGAAGAGATTGCATCCCCTCTCACTTTAAGCCTAAGGTCAATATCACGCACTGCCAAACAAAAGACTTTTTTTCCCTCATAGAACATTGTACAGGAACTCTCTTGACTTGGGATTTTCAGAGGCATATCAGATACAAGACCTTGAGAAAGACAGAGAAAAGCAAAAATAAGAATTTAGAAAAATACAAAGCACAACACAAAAAAACTTGGGGATACTTAATAATCAAACCAATATTTAGCTTTCAGAACAGTGCTAAACATACTGCAAAGTCACACAACTATGTATTGATTCATGAAATATCTTGGTGACCAAGAAAGAGAACAATCAGCAGTTGGGATACTGGAACACTAATTATTTCTTTTCTCACTGGCTATCTGTGTGATCGTGAGCAAAAAACTTATTTGGGTCTCAATTATCTCATACATATATTTTAAAACAGAAAAAATCAAGGAATATAATCCTAGAACTAAAATATTTCTAAGAACAACCTAAACAATAGCTTTATTAAGTAGGTCATACCACAAAATTAAATTTATAAACTTCAAAAATAAAATAGACTTCAGTCAAGTATTAAAAATTCAACTAGTTATTGGTATACAATAATGAAAAATAGCTAATTCTTTAGATTTATCATTTATCCCATCCAGAATTAAAATTAAATACTTAAATATCCATAGCTTTAGTTACAAAAATGCAGTAAACTTTTCTTCAAAGAGTATGCATATTATTCAAAAATATTTTACTACCTAAAACTCAATCTTGGTCAAAATCTGAGAAGAAATGTTTGGCTTAAGACAAATGATAGTGCCAGAGCACACACAACATTTGAGAAAAAGAAATGATGGAAGCTGCCTCTAACCACATGTTGTTAAAAGCTGGAAGTGTTGAAATCACTAAGTCAAATTTTGCTTTCTGATATGTGAAGTCTATGGTTTGCAAAATTAAATTTGGATTATTATTATTTGCATTCTTAACAGAGGAACAATCCTCTATTTGGAATGTGTTTAGTGTATTTTATTTGGGGCCTAATTTATCAAGAGTTCATATAGTCATTGTATAGAAGTGTGTATATATTAAATTATATATATTGAATGAGTCCAGTACAGTACTATATTGTGTGAGGTATAAAAATAGAAAATGTATAGGGGAAATTAGACATATATACATGAAGAATTCTGAGAAAAAGCCATGTGTGGCACAGTTTAGGAAAAGGAGTAGTTAATACTGGGTTTAATAGATTACGAAGACGATACGGCAGAATGGATTGGCTGAGAAGAGAACAAAATTGATAAAAATTGAAACTATATAGAAAAAAGAAAAAGTAGAAATTAGCATAATTATGATATGTATTTCAGACGATGAGAGAATTGTTTAGATGGCTTATCATAAAGAATCTCCGTAAGAATATAGTTGGAAATTAAGTTTAAGTGTATTAGTTTCCTAGGGCTGCTGTAACAAATTACCACAAACCAGGTGGCTTAAAACGACAAAAATTTATTCTCTCAGTTCTGGAGGCTAGAAGTCGGAGTTCAAGGTGCTGCAAAGTTGGCTCCTTGGTTTCAGAGGGCTCAGAAGGAGAATCTGTTCCATGTTTTTAGCTTCTGACAGTTACCAAAACTTCTTGGCACTCCTTGCGCTGTAGATGCATCATTCCAATCTGCCTCCGGTGACACATGGCCGTCTTCTTCCTGTGTGTCTCTGTCTCTTATAAGGATACCAGGCATATTGGATTAAGGGCCCTGTCTATTCAGTATCACTTCCTCTTAAGTAATTACATCTGCAAAGAACTTAGTTTCAAATAAGGTCATATTCAGAGTTAATTCAATATATCTTTTGGAGGAAAACAATTCAATCCATAACAGAACGTAAATATTTTGAGGAGTAGGGTTGAATAATATGAATATGAGGTAGAAATTTATAGGAACTCATTTAAGGATTGAGGAAAAGCCAATTTTGAAAGTGGTATTTGGGGATGATTTAATCAGTTGGGAGATTTCTATGAAAATACAAATATGAGATGGTGAAAATATAATCTACTTCAAACGCAGTGGTAAGGGAAAGGAAAATTGATCAAGATGGCTGTTAAAGAGTGATATACTCGACTAGTACTATAGCAAAAATACTAAAAATTCCAGGAAACTATATAAAAATAAAAGCATCTCATGAAGTGCATCAATGAGATCTAAAATGTATTAATAAGAAAATTCTTAGAGGCCAAAAACAAAGTAAAAGAAATCTAGAGAGTCAAGAAGGGTCATCTGCTACCTCTTGTTGAATTTGACTTTCAATTTTCCTACCACACAGCCAAAGACAAAGTCTATGGTCTGATTTTGTGGGAAATCTGATAGATGACTCAACAAATAAAGCTGGAAAAACTAACGGCCCTTCTCTTCGAATAAGTGTGAATTAAAGCATAATCCGCCCTAAATATGCTTGTTTCAAACTTTACATTTGCACCAGGGAAAAACATCTTTGCTAAGAATTCAGATTCAAAAACATTCGCATGGACACGACATCTGAATTCACAGTCCTTACGTGTTTCTGAAAAATTCAAGGGAATAATTTTCTTAATAACGTGGTTGTAGCCATATAACGTCACCAAGAAATAGGGAACACTAAATGTAAACTATTTTTGGGGGAACACAACCTTCAAACCAGATCTCAAAAATTATTATTATAAAGGGGCCACCCGGTGGCGCAAGCGGTTGGGTGCACGCGCTCTGCTGTGGCGGCCCGGGGTTTGCCGGTTCAGATCCCGGGCACGTACCTAAGTGCTGCTTGTTGGTCTGTGCTGTGGTGGCGTCCCATATAAAGTGGAGGAAGATGGGCATGGATGTTGGCCCAGGGCCAGTCTTCCTCAGCAAAAAGAGGAGTATTGGCAGATGTTAGTTCAGGGCTGATCTTCCTCACACACACACACAAAAATTATTATTATAAAGGTTTCAAGGAACATAAGCTTACAAATGAAGATCACTGCATATGCAAGGAGCAAAGGCATCATGAATAAGAGCCAAAAGGATAAAACAGAGAATATAATCACTCTCCAATGAACATAGATAATGATGTTGAGTAAACATATAAAATAAGTATATATAACATAATTGACCTAATAAAACAGTTGATTGAAAAATAAGTGAGGAACAAGAGACTTTTAAAAATAGTCAAGCATATTAGAAAAACAGCTAAGGAAGTTCAAGGAGGAAAGAAAGAACATTTTAATAAATAATTAAATGGACAATTAGCCAGTTAATTAGATGCAGCTGAAAAAAAATGAATAAATTGGAAGAAAAATGTAAAAATGTTAGGGTGGTGATAATAAGAGAAACATTAAGAAGCGTGGAAGAACCTGGAAGCTTTGCCACCTGGCTAAAAAGAGTACGAGGAGAAAAGCAGAGAGAAAATGGTGTAGAGTTAAAATTCAAAGTAATAATGGTGGATAATATTTCAAAATTGATGGAAGACACATATATTCAAATTCCAGAATCTCAATGAATCCTAAACATGATAAATAAAAAGTTTACGCCTAGATACACTAAAGTGAAACAGCAAAGCAACAAAGAACAAAAGAAGGTCTTAACAGCAGCCAGAGACAATGGATATATCTACTTCAGTGGAACAACTTTAGACAAACAGATAAACTTTCCATAGCTACGGTGGAAGCTAAAAAACAATACAACAGCAATTTTGAAAAATTGTGCAGGAAAAATGTTGTCAACCTAGAAATAAATCTTTCATAAATAAAAAATAAAAATATATTCATAGAAACAAAAAATTGAGGGTTTGCAAGTAACAGAATCTCAAGAAAGCAAACTCTATGGATATGATTTAGGCGGAAGAAAAGATCCCAGATGGATTATCTAGGACACAATAACAAAAGTTAAGCAAAAACATTATTAAATATGTAGGTAAAACTAATAACAAAAAATATTAATAATATGTTTTTGTGGAATTAAACAAAGCTACATAAATCTAATGCCTAGAGTGACAATAGCATAGATTATTGTGCAAATTTGATTTAAAGTGTTCTTAAATTCTTGATTTTTTTTCTTAGAAGAATATTAAGGCTGTTTAATAAACTTAGAACTTATACATTATGTATGTTAAAATGTTAGTGGTAACCACTTTAAATAAAACAAAAATAGTGTCTTTAATTTCTGATTAGAGAAAGTACAAAAAGAAAGCAAAATAATATCAAACCAAAATAAAGTTATCAAAATGAAAAGAAAAATGGAAACATGAAGCATAAATACAATTTTGAGGCAAAGAAAAAGTTGCAGAATAAATAAAATATGATGCAATTCACATACAGTTCCAAATATGCAACGCCAAAAAAGAAAAAAATTAAGAATGCATTCATATATTTCAAGACCACGTAAAAGAGAAAGAGAGTGGTTAACATAGAATTGGGATGGTAATTGCCTCCTGAACAGAAGAGGGAAAATGGGATTGGACACAGGCAATATGTTTGAAATTTTTATTTCCTGAGTCTCATGGTAGATACACAGCTATTTGTTTTGTTGTTTTTACTTAAAATTAACACATACTATAATATCTTTTGTGTGTATTAAAAAATTAAGGAGATATTTTTAAAGAGAATTAAAGAGTTGTAAGAGTTTACTTTAAATTTAAAGATTTGATTGCTGAAAATTGAAAATTTCTTGTAAAATTTATCCATATATCCTTGTATTTCTAAACTGCATATTTTTTCTTTCAGTGTCACTTTCCATAGTTGTTATAATTATCTTTAGACAGAAGTCAAGCATTGATGTAGCAACCTACTCCTCCTCTAAAACTGCTTTGCACAGTCTGGTAAGAGATTTAATTTTCAGAGTACGGAGGTAGTAATGGAAGCTTATCAAATCAAATGTGACAAAGTCCACTGTCTTTAATGACAACTTTATTTAGTATGCTTTATGGTTCCTGGAAATTATAGTTTTATCTCCTTAACAATCTTCGGCAGAGTCAAAAGTCACCTTTTATTTGTTCCTCTTGAAAAATGGTAACAGCCATTGGCACTATTCTCAGTCTGAGATGTTTAATTTAATCCAATTCATTATTATAACTTTCTTCAGTTCTTGTAAAATTTGATGCAATTAGAATGGGGGAGATATACGCTGAGGAATACATTTTCAGAAAGACATATAAAATATGTGTATATATTCTATTTACCTATACACACATATTAATATAAATACATGTAAAAAGCAAGCTGATTACATTAAATAAAGGAAGAAGAAAACATTAACCATCAAAGTTAATTGAATTACTGCAATTTAGTATTCAATTTGACTCTGAGTTTCCTGAATTGCACAGGTCGTTATCAGAGATAAGCATTCCAAATATCCACGAAAGGAACTTTAAGTTTAAAGGTCCCTTAAAATTTCTTTATACAAATATTTTCATGCATATAACTTTAAAACTTTATATAAGTACGTCAGTGAAATATTATCATATGTGCTGCTTTTTTTAACAGTTTCTCTCTTTTTTTGTTTGTCTAATTAGCCTCCTCTCCTCCTCCCCAAAACCCCCCACCAGCAGTTAACTGGTGTTAATTACCTAAGATATAGTCTTATGTCTTATATCTATATAAGTATGTTTCCTTAATTTGCATATATGAAAGCACAGGAAAATTTAAGGTCATTGTTGACTGTACAAAAATTAGGTCATGTTGTCCACAATTTAATTAATCAAAGAAAGCTCTTTAAATCAACTGGTATAAACCTGTCTATGTTTTAAATAAATAGAAAACATTGAATAGTATGGTTTTGCCATAATTTTTTAACTTTCCTTAACAACGGGCATTTGCTTTGTGTCTGTATTTGTCTCACAATGTATCCTTGAATGACATATATATTTGTTAATCTATATAAATTATATATAATAAAATATTTGTTAATGTATATAAATTGTTATTAATTATAAATTGCCAAATATGTATTTATTAATATGGTGGTACTTTACCTCTTTAGAAGTGATCCTCAAGTGTTGAACTGCTGGGTTAAAGAGTTTATGCAACTTATCATTAATTTTCAAAGTTGCTAGGTAGTTTTCCATATGGCTTTAATAGTTCACGTACATAAACACTCTTCTGTCCACCACACATAGGCATTTCTAATCTGGGGAAATCTGGTTGTATAACGTGATATGCCCCCTGTTTTGTTTTGAATTTTTCTATTTACTAAATGACTAATCCATTTCCCACTGAAATAACACCAACTTTGTCAAACAATTTTTTCACCTATTTTGAGTTTTATTTACATTTTTGCATACTTTCTTTCGATCTACATGTCTTTTCCTACGCAGATACCAGGCCGACTTATTTGCAGAGGTTCTATTGCTTTTTCTGATAATTCCTGCACACTATGCTTTTAAAAAATATGTTTGCCAGGTACTCTGTATTCTAGCATACATATTATTCCCTTTGAATTTAAGATCATTTTATTAAATTCCCAAAACAACAACCAACAGACTGCTAAATCTAAAAGCAAAACTTTAATATTTGGGCTTATTTAAGAGCTACTGACCACTACACTAAAGGGTATACACAAAAAACAATTTACCATAAATGTATAAACAATATTCAGATATCTGTGTCTTATGCTAAATCATTCCTGATTAAAAATCACTCTGTTTGAAGTTGATACAATATTGGTATACAACTGTTAGGTGAAATATTATGAGTACTAAATACAGATGAGTTCAGAATATGTTTCTAATCAACTTTCAGATAAGATTTCCATAGAATTGATATTTGGATAAATCAAAATTATGCTGACAGTTTGGTATTCTAGAATTCTCTATAACTGAAGAAGGATACACTTGTATTTAAAACAAGAATATTAAATAGTCTAATTGAAATTCTATTATGAGTGGTTTGAACTCTTGTCTATTATTTTTATGTGTGTGTGTGAGGAAGATCAACGCTGTCCTAACATCTGTCAATTCTCCTCTTTGTTTTTTTGCTGAGGAAGACTGGCCCTGGGCTAACATCCATACCCATCTTCCTCCACTTTATATGGGATGCTGCCACAGCATGGCTTGCCAAGAGGTGTGTCAGTGCGTGCCCAGGATCCGAACTGGCGAACCCTGGGCCGCCGCAGTGGAGTGCGTGCACTTAACCCCTTGCACCACCAGGCCGTCCCGAACTCCTGTCTATTTTTTCCATAAAGAAGTACGTATTTCAAGGTTTACTCACAGAAACTGTTTCATGGCCTCTCCATGTTCTAAATCAGGTACTGACCAACTATGTCCTGAGGGCCAAATCAAGGTTCCACCTGTTTTTGTAAAGTTTTATTGGAATACTGCCACACCCATTCATTTTTATACTGTATATAGCTGCTTTAGCTCTTATAACTGCAGAGTTGAGTAGCTGTGACAGAGAACATAAGGCCTGCAAAGCTTAAATAACTGGACCTTTACAGGGAAAGTTTGCGACCTTGCTTAACATACTAAATTCTTAACTCCTGGTGTCTCTCCTGTGTGTCTCTGAGCATTTTTTTATACTGTATACTATACCTATTAGTATACACACTGATACAAGTATATGCCAGTATCAGTATCAATGTATAAAATGATATAAAATGATATATATAATGTGATATATATCTAACTTTATACATGATACATATATATGTAACTTTTACAATTCAACAAATGAGAAAAGCTTTTGTTCAACTATTCTTATGATTATCTTTTTGCTTAAAATACACATCACACCCTCACGATGCAACTCAAACCCTCCACTTCTGTATCACTGTGCAACCTTTAAAAATCAAAGCAAATTTTCACCTTGTGTGTGACCCCTCATCCCAGAGTAAACTAATCGCTCTTTGCCCATGCCCTGTTTGCCTCCCTCTGCCCTGTACACAGGTATTTATCACATAGAAAGTGTTCTCCTTTCGTTTATCCACGTGCTTGCTCTACCCCTCTCCTCACTACTCTGCACAGAGCGGGGTGTATGCTTTATTCTTTTTATTAGGCCAACACATATGCCAGCACCTGTCATACAGTTAGCACTCAGCAAATGTTTGTGGTGTGCATGCATATGTGAATGAATAAATAATAACTATACATCTTTGGGGGAAAAAATCTTTATTTATATGGGGGAAAGTTAATTTGCATCCATGTTATTGGGAAGTTGTTACTCCTTATCTTACTTTCCCCAGACAAACTTTATCTACTCAAGTAAAAAACAACAGCTCTGAATCAATTCCATTCTCTCCTATACTATATTCTCCTTATTTTTGACACTGTTTCCTTTTTTTTTTCTTCCTAGTAGGTTATATTAGCTTATAGTAATAAAACTCTACTCCTCTAATTCTTTTTTTTTTTTTGAGGATGATCTAACATCCAAGCTAATCCTCCTCTTTGCTGAGGAAGACTGGCTCTGAGCTAACATTTATTGCCAATCCTTCTCCTTTTCTTACCCCAAAGCCCCAGTAGATAGTTGTATGTCATAGTTGCACATCCTTCTAGTTGCTGTATGTGGGACGCGGCCTCAGCATGGCCGGAGAAGCGGTGCGTTGGTGTGCGCCCGGGATCCGAACCCGGGCCGCCAGCAGCGGAGCGCGCGCACTTAACCACTAAGCCACGGGGTCGGCTCTCTAATTCTTTTTTAAAAATATATTTTCTTGGGCCGGCCCCGTGGCTTAGCGGTTAGGTGCGCGCTCTCCGCTTCTGGCGCGGTGGTTCGGGTCCTGAGCACTCATCGATTGTCTGGCCACGCTGAGGCCGCGTCCCACATACAGCAACTAGAAGGATGTGCAGCTATGACATACAACTATCTACTGGGGCTTTGGGGGGAAAAATAAATAAATAAATAAAATTATAAAAATATATTTTCTTCCTTTTTGAAGTTGATTTATGAGATTTTCTTTGGACAACTCTTATTTCAAGAACCTAACTTTATTCAAGTCTAATTGTAGCCCTGGCACTCTTGTTTCTCTGAGAACACATTACTGAATTTGCTGCTGAAAACAAATAAACAACAAATCTGCCAAAATTATGGAGTTGTAGAACAATGCGTTAGTATCTCAAAATTGATTTTGTTTTCATTGTACATGTCTCTGTAGGAAATATAGAAAGACGCCCTATTACAGTCTCAGTTAATAACTTTTTCTTCCCAGTGTTGTTAGCTAGGTATTTCTTCCTTCATGATAAAATGAGAAAAGATAGCTTGAGGATGGAAGTAAAGATATTGTTTAAAACAATAAAATTTTAATGGAATACTGTACAGGCAAAGGGATGAGATCGTATAACTTCTGTAATTCTTGCCACTCCTATTACGTGTCTGAAATAAACAACAGGATCTTCTCTGTCCCACACTAAAGCAATCTTTGGTAAAGCAAATTTCGTCATATCTTTTAATGTATTTAGTGGACAGTATCTAGTTTTAGAAAAGAGAAAGTAACATTTATTACATTCATCCAACTACTTCATACTCCTATTATAGGTAGGTAGATAGACACATGTATATTATCTCTTCAAAAATATTTTATCTTCCATCTTATAGTCAGGATTGCATCTAAGGAATAAGAAACCAAATTGAGGAGAATTCGTTCAAAGAGGAAAAATTCAATACACGTATGGTGAAACATGAGTTTATGGAACCACTGCAGATGCCAGATTATCCTGGACTTTACAACATACCTGAACACATGCACACACACACACACACACAAGTTCTCAACAAAGGATTTAAGATGGACAATGTGCATCTGATATTAATATATTTAGATAGAAAATTAGAAAAGACGAGGCTACCAATAAGGTTGATTTGTTTTTCAGTTTGTTGTGTTGAATAGCTAATAGTTAATTTTTGCAGATTGTGTAATGAATAAAGAGTAAATAATATGTTATTGGTAAAATAATGCTGCACTGCTGCATACAAAAAACTTCATGCTAAAGTGACTATAAATGGTGGCATACATAAATATTTATATTATGAATAGTAAGAAGATAACTACAGCTAATTACACAAGGAAATTGCAATTATACCTGAATGTACAAAAAGCCACAGTTCAATAATAGAAAATTTAAAAAAAAATTGTTAAAACAATTACATAGACTTTAATTATATTTACTTCTTTAGGATACTGAATTTCACTACACACACACACACACACACACATGCACACACTCACACTTAAACTTATAGCTCCAAGTATGTAAGCTATTTTATTCATACAAATAAAGTGATCAGAGCAATGCATTCACAATTCCTGTTTCCATAGAAAATAATTATTTACTAAAGTTAAATTTATGAGATATTCCTGGTATTAAAAAATATAGTTGATATACAGTCAAGCTATCTATTCATTCAACAAAAAATATTACTCACATACTATATGCCAGGCTTTCTTACAGAGATTGGGGTATGGTAGTCAATAAAAACACGCAAAAATACTATTCTCGTTGGGCTTACTATTTAATGAGTGGAGATAGACACTGGACAAAATAAATAAGTAAAAATAGAATATGTTAGATGGTGATCAATGTTATGAAGAAAAAGTACATTACGAATGGAGGTTAGGAAATGCTGATGTAGAGGAGTTGAACTTTCAGCTATAGTTTCAGATTGGGCTTCACTGAAAAGCCTTGAAGGAAATGAAAAGTGAACTTTGAAATATCTGGGGTGAGAATGTTCCTGTAAGAAGGATAGCAGTGCAATTATTGCTATCTTATTGCCCAATAAGAGAGCAGCTATAGGAACAGCAGAGAGGCCAGGAAAGTACAAGAAAGTACAGGAAAGAAGGTAAAGGAGGTGGTAAAGGGGGAGAGGGTGGGAATAAAATTCTAAGACAGTGGGTTCTTCTTTTGTCCATGCTCCTTGTCTGTTGCAGGTCTATATCACTTACATATCTTAGTCCTATCTTCCATTTCCACTAGTGCAGCTATGTGTGATCCACTGGCTTCCTTCCTACCACTGGAGGAACTGACCTGTATGTTTTCAGCTACTGTGGGCTATAAGAAATATATTCTTTTGGGAGATTAGGAATCCGGAAGTGAAGCAACAGCTAGTTTGTAAATGACATGTATTATCCTTCCTGTCTCACTTTGTTGGTGTGAGGCAGTGGCCAGCCCAGCAACTGTTCTCCCTTCCCCTAGATCCTCCATCAACTTTTCTGAATCCTGGAACAGGGCTGTGTGTGTGTGTACCTGTGTGTGTAGCTCTGTGATGAAGAGCCCTGACTTCTGTGGGACAACTGTATGATGAATGCAAGAGGCGACAAGAGCCTACACAGGTTTCAGTCCATCCTCTGGGACACAAGCTTGTATTCGTGGGTTCCAGCTTGCTCTTGGTCCTTCCACTTTACATCCATCTTCTCTTCTTGACTGCCTGCCCGCGGACTTCCAGTGCCAGCATCAGACACACATATAACAGCATCACCAGCTCCCATGGTTGCTTATGGCCCTAAGCTTGAGGGATACAGTAAACGACTATAAAATATTCATAAAATGATAAATATGAATAAACAGAAATATAACCAATTTACTTTGAAAAGTAGATAGATAAATAATTGATATATTTTCACTGTTTAATTGGTCAAACTTTCAAAGAACAGAAGCATTCTGTGAACAAATTGTCTCAGAGCAGAGAAAAAAAGTATAAATATTCTCAACTCATTAACAAAAGCCTAATTTATTTTTGACTCTGATCCCGAGTTCTTACAGATTGAGAAGGAAGAAAGACAGGAAAAAAAGGAAGGAGGGAAGGAAGGAAGGCAGGAAAGACAGCTGATTATATGTTTAAATCTATGCACAAAATTAAAAAATAAATATTTTAAAAATGTACATGAATAATACATCATGATTATATTTCATATATAATTTTTATTTTTTAAATTTTGTTTTATGAATACAAACATTATGACATCTAGTATAATACTTATATGTTAAAATTGAAAAACTATATGTTGACCAATATATATCAAAAGGCATTGTTAAATTACAACATAAAATATCCAATAAAAAGTTTTTATAAATAAGGAATACTTTATAAGTCATGGCTGATACTCTGTTGGTACAGGAAGGAATGTTCAGGCATATTACCTATTAAAAATACTGAAATAATTCCATGTCCATTTGTAAAGAGAATAAAATCTTTACCAATGTAAATTCCCTCCACATGGTTTCTGAAATCAAACACTGCAATTCCAAGGAATTGGTCTTTCCGAATTTGATGCTGAAACTGGAGATTTTGCTGTGGCTATTTTATTTATTTTAGTAGTCTAGAGTTGCCTCCAGGTTCAGAGCCTTTGGCAGAAAAGGAGGCTGCCACTCCAAGGTGAAGGGAATAGATTCTGTAAATGTTTGAAAGAAAAGCCTAAGAAGAAAGCTTGATTCGAGGCAGATTGTCTCTGGAGAATCTGCTGGGGTCCACGGTGGCAGATAAATGTTTGTATGATGGCCTACCCCTAATGATTTGGGATATTTGAAAAAATTTCCCCAAAATATGAGGCAGTGCTCCCTATGCAATATCAAGTAGGTCTCAGGGAAAAGAATCAACCTGAGAACTTGTTCTGTCTCTTGTTTTTAAAATGTGGACTCTAGCAAGTAACAATAGACCTCCACCCTGCCCCCCACCCTGCCCCAGGATAGTTGACTGATCTGTGAGGAGAAGCCCTGTTTGGACTAGTCAAATTCTGTCAGCCACATCAATTTCTTCTCTCTAGTGAAAATAAATGAAATCTCACTGGAAAAGTCCAATGGCATTCCCCTTCTGTGACATAAAATCCCTCTCAGGCATCTGAAAAATCTTTAGTATCAACTTAATGAGGAAGACCTTGGAAAAATTTGATGCTTTTCTCTTTGTCATATCATTGCTCAATTAGCCAGTGATATACATTGTATCAAACAAGAGATCAAATCAACAATTTATAGCCATCAATAAACAGTTTAAAATTATTAGAATATTTTGATGAATGATTCATGCTACAATTTCTATCATTTATTTGGTAGGGAGCTTTGAAATATATGATTTTGTGTATTTACAGACAAAATGATAACTTTTTAAAAATTATGTATATAGATTTCTATATTGTATTAAATTACTGTATCAGTTGTTTAATATTTTGAATATTGAACCTTTAGAATGATATAAAATTTATATATCAAATCAACAATTGTCCCAATACTGAAAAAAAGATGACAAGGGATATTTTCATAAAAAGTCAGGGAAATAGAAGTGATTTCTAGGATTTTTACAATTTTAACATTATTAAGTTAAATTCCAGCCTTTGAAGAACTTAAAAATATACCAATTGAAAAATAGAAGTGTATTATTTAAAGGTAGTATGAGTGAAATATATGATAATATACTAAAACCACAAGAATTTATCCTAGTCATTTTGCTGATAAACCTATTAACTTTCTTGTGTGTTATCAATAGTGTTATAATTAGTTAAGAAAAATAATGAAAATATAGTCCATCTACAAAAGCTACATAATAAAACAGTAACTTCAAATGTGTAGGACTAATATACAAAAAAACACAACTGCCCTATAGGATAAAGAGTAGACTTGAAAAATATTAAGAACAATCGGAGGTCTGGATGAAAAGTCAATATTTTAAACATGTCAACATTTCACAAAGTCATGCATAAATTTAATGAAAGACTCATTGTTAAAAGAACAACGAAAAATTAGCAAAATAAATAAACATTTATAATAAAGTAATCTCTACAAGAAAAATCAAAAGAAAATTTTTTCAAAAGAAGGTTTTATCAATCCAGGTAATCTAATACTAGAACTACACTAGGTAATCTAACACCAGAACTATGCTACCTTAGTTTGAAATGATCCTTGTTACCATGTAAGTAAATGAAGAATAAAGTAAACATAGATAGCCTTCTACATATGGATGACAACTTGGGTGAATTCAAAGCTCTGTTAACAAATTAAAGAGCAAAAGATAATTTCGGAAATATTGAAAAATGGATAAATAAATTTATCTTTTACATACAGTTAAACTAATTTTGAAAAACATTTGATAGATAATCTTTAAACTTGTTGAATTTCTTGTTCAGTGAATCTGTATATTTAAGAGTTATGAATATAATGAATTATGAATATATATATACAGATACCATAGATACATATGAATATATATATACACAAATAAAGGATATAATGAATATACATATATTCATATGTATAATATATAAATATTTCTATATATATATTTGTCAAAGTAATCAATGGGCATTATAAAATTTAGAAAACTACACAGCAAAACCATAAAATTTTAATGCACATTTCTGACTATAGAATAACAATTAAATACTTGGGAGGTATAGTCTTCTAAAAATCTCTTTATCTGTTTATATCCATCTATTTATCTTCTATCTATCTATCTATCTATCTATCTATCTATCCTTCTGTATATTCATCTATCAATTTAAATGTTTTTCTGCATAGTAATTGCTTAAAGGAAAAATCATGGAGGACAAAGAATTTTCATTCTTTACCTTCCATTATTTACTATTTTATATAAGTATTTATTTTTTTTTTTAATTTTTTTTTGTGAGGAGATCAGCCCTGAGCTAACATCCGCCAATCCTCCTCTTTTTTTTGCTGAGGAAGACAGCCCTGGGCTAACATCGGTGCCCATCTTCCTCCACTTTATATGGGACGCCGCCACAGCATGGCTTACCAAGCAGTGCGTCGGTGCGCGCCCGGGATCCGAACCAGCGAACCCCGGGCCGCCGCAGCGGAGCGCGCGCACTTAACCGCTTGCGCCACCGGGCCGGCCCCTATAAGTATTTATTTTTTCACTAACCTGGTATAGGAGAAAGAAATTAAAAATGGGGTTAGAAATAGAAAGCAAACATTTAGCTGTTTTTAATCAAATTTTGTGACAAATGATATATATATTTATAATAGAGCAATTCAATTCTAGAAAATTTATCATGAAATGTACTCTTATTTCTCATATTTATGGTTATTATTAGCAAAACGCTTTTAATCTAAATCATTTAAGTAATTTTCTAAAAGCATTCTAATTAATGTCACATCTGTCCCAAGCCCTAAGGAGTAATGTTAGCTTTCACTTGAGCAAGACTATGATAATTCTTGCAAGCAACATACAATGCTTCTCTTGAACCAGATACAGTAGAAGTAAAATACCATTTTGGCATTTTTCCTAGTTTGTCATTGATATAAATTGATTGACATAAATTCAGCTCTTCTACTATTAATACTATGGATTTGTCTATAATGAAGTACATCTTGTAATGTGACCCAGGTCATTGAAATAATAGGCATTAAATCTGTGCTTCTTAAGTCATACATGTGGTAATATTCTAGAAAAGCACACTGTCTATAATAGTATTTAATGAAGACATCATGCCCACCCTGCCAATAACCTGTGTAGTCATGACATAACTACCAGTTATTTGGTCAGTTATGAGTCTTGGTTAGAACCCAAATAAAGGACAAATAAGTTTACCAAATAAAGAAAATATACCTGTTTTGGATCAGGTAAAGGCTGGTTAATCTAAGATTCTAATTTAATCCAATTGTTAATACACATCAAAAATTTTATCTCATCTCTTTCAAAACAATTTGTATGTGATTTTTAAACAAAATTCCATATTCTCATTAGTAAAGAAATTTGGAAAAATGCTTGCTCTTTAAATGCACCATGAAATAAAATTATGTCTAACTTTCTTTTAGAATGTAAAAATTTGTTTGCCTTTTATTAAGGAAGAGAAGAACTGTGAAAATATTCTGACAAGCTCTTGGACCATCAATACAAATTAGCATATAATATTCTTCCCATGATTTCTAAAGGCAAATGATAAAACTCCTTTAGTACAAAAACTAGATAAGAATATGAAAAATTATTGTTTAAATTTCAGACTCGTGTTATAAAAGTGGTGCAAAAGTTCGTAATTGACTAATGGTCATAATGCCATATACTAAATATTAAACTTTTATTTATACCGTTATTATATTTTGGCTTATATGCTGGAACATTTAAAGAATATTTTATTTTCAGAGAAAATAGTACCTAGCTGACAATCAATTACACATTTTATGTTTTGCCTTATATTTTCGATGAGGGGTGTGGTCTTTGATGATGTATATTTGAGGTCCCTGTGGAAGGATTCCTGTGGCATTTCCCTGAATGCTGTTTGTCAGTCCAGTTAATCCATTAAAACAGTTTACTTCCTCTTTGCTTAACAACAAAAAGACTTTTATTGAAGATTAATTTTGTAATGTCATGGAAAAATATTTGGAAAATATATTGTTTGAAAGATCAATACAGCTGCTTAGAGATTAACGTACTTGCCATTGCAACAGCCTACAATTTTTGCTTAATTTCTCAGTGCCCTAAAAAGATATTATGGAGATATTTTCTTTGTAGCATGTCTACTGTTCAGAACAGTTATTGGATTACTTTAGAACACCATTTGTTAATGTTAAGAGAAGAGAAGCATTTTGATTAGATATGTTGAAGCTTGCTTTGAAAGACAAGTGATAAGGCAATACTTTACTTTTGCTCTTACTTTTATTCCTTTGAAATGTTGTAAATTTATTAAAGCTTAACAAAATAATGCTGATTTTTTTTTCATGAAATTAAATATCCTTTACTCCGGTACTAGTGAGATTGAAGAAAAACAAATTTATTCCTCCTACTAATGAAAACTATTGAGCACATACTATATGCAGGGCAATGTAAGGTTGAGAATGTCAAAGACAGATAGATAGATATACAGATAGATAAGGATGCTGGTTAGTCTTTCTATATATAAAGTCTTTCTTTATGTCCACTAAATCAGTACTTGTGAACAATATCACACATTCAACTACCAAACAAATTATTTTGAGCACATCTTTATTTTTTTAACCTGCATACAATACCTATAATTAACATAATTTTTAGTAGGTTTCCCTTGGTTTCTATGAATATATGTTATATATGTAGTCTTTTTTTTTTGACTTTGTGAAAATGAAATAATACTAGATGTTTTCTGTGATTTGCCATCAAGGAGCTTATAGTTTATCCATCAAGTTTACATTCTATTCAGTAAAAATCGTATACAGCGAATTCTCATTCTTTGAGGTAGGTATGTTCTATAAAGTCACTGGAAACACTGAATTAGTGAATATTTAACCACTGTTCCTAGAGGAAATACAGAGTTAGGTTCCTGCAAGCCTCTGGTTGCAACATTTCTGTCAATTGATCAATACATAGCCTGTTTTATGTGTGTTTCTGTTTAAAGACATCTTATTTAATATGCGTTGTTGATTCATTTACACTAAGCTCACGCCAACAGCACCATACCACAAGCCTGAAAACTAACATTATTTAACACATGTATTTTCTCCACAGAGCACATCACAACCTTCTAACACTTAAGCACACTAGACAGCACTTCTGCACTATGCTTGGGGGCCATTTAAAACAGGAAAATCACCAACAATAACACAAAAAATGTGAAAAATATGGCACTAAAAATACCATAAAAATGACACTTATTTACAGTATGAAAGCTGAAACAGAGTCAGAGCATGGCATTGTTGACTTCAGCTGGGAACATGAATGTCAGGTGACTCAAATTTCTCACCTCTCTGTGCATGTCCAAGAATGACCGTGACATCACCTTGGGTATTGATTTTGGGATAACAAATAAATTTTAGCGAGTAGGTGAATTCTCAAATACAGAATCCGTAAATAATGAGGATTGACTGTACTGTGTTAGAACATCTTAAATGCTGGAGAAAAACTTTTTAAAAAGGCAGAAAAGAATAATGAGTTCTGGGAAAAGATGTGGTTGAAATTTTAAATAAGTTAATCAGGACATTCCTAAGAAGAGTATCCCTGAGAAAATGATATTTCAGTAAAAATCTGGAGCAGATAAGGAATGTGGCCATTTGATATATGGAGTGGAGCATTCTAAGCAGCAGAAATAGCCACAGCCAAAGCGTGAAGCTAGGCATATGCCTGAAGCATTAGCAAGGAAGTAATAATGACCGGGAGGGTTGCTTGAGAGAGAATGGAATGGTAGAGCAGGTCAGGGAATTAATGAAGAACCAGTTTCTGTTTGTGTTTGGGGCACTTGTAAGGATTTGTGCTTTTACTCTGAATAAAATGAGAAGTCACTGTAGGACTGACTGACACTTCAAATCAACCTTGCTACTTGCTAATTTGTGAAGAGTCAAATAAAAGGAGGAGGGAGAGACGGTGGTCAAAGGAAAAAGCAAAGGTTACCTCCTAGGATGTAGAGACTAGAGGCCAGAGATGAGATGGCTGTGACACTAACGACAGCAGTGGAAGTGTTGAGAACCTGTAACACTCTAGATATATTTTAAAAGTATTAGATGTGGGGCATGAGGAAAAAAAACAGAATCCATTGTCTAAATATTTTTGGCCCAAGCAACTAAAAGCATAATCAGGAGTAAGCTTATCCTTGAGTACTGTGGAGGGGGCGCATTAGTTTTGACATGTTGAATTTGAGATGACTATGAGATATGGGGATATCACAAAGGCAGTTACATATATGAGTCTGGAATTCAGAATAAAGGTCTAAGCAGAAAATAATAATGTGGTAGTTAGCAGAAATAAATGGTATTTAAAACCAGTACACAGGATAAG
The DNA here is from genome assembly GCF_020826845.1 of Diceros bicornis minor. NCBI lineage: Eukaryota > Metazoa > Chordata > Mammalia > Perissodactyla > Rhinocerotidae > Diceros > Diceros bicornis. Next base: position 26,862,539 of record NC_080750.1, read on the forward strand.
TGGACCAAAAACAGAGCTTCGTTACACCAATGTTAAGAGGGTGGGAGAAGAGGAGGAAACGGTAAAGGTGACTGAGAAGTAGAAAAAAAATTAGGAGCGAGTTGTGTCTTGATACCCAAGGGAAGTGGTACATCAAGGTTCAGTAGGTTAAACTGTGTCAAATGCAACTAATAAATCAATTAAATTAAGAAGGGAAAACTGACAGGAAATTTGGCAATGTAGAAGTCATTGGTGATGTAAATGAGGAACTCGGGGAGCAAAACCTTGGTTGGATTGGATTTAAGAGAGAAGAGGGGCTGGCCCGGTCACGTAGTGGTTAAGTTCATGCACTCCACTTCAGTGGCCCAGGGTTCGAAGGTTTGCATCCTGGGCGCGGACCTACGCACAGCTCATCAGGCCATGCTGAGGCAGTTTCCCACATAGAGCATCTAGAGGGAAGTATAACTGTGACATCCAACTATCTACTGGGGCTTTGGGGAGAAAAAAGGAAAAAAGGAGGAAGATTGGCAACAGATGTTAGCTCAGGGCCAATCTTCCTCAAAAAATAAAAAAAAAAGAGAGAGAAGAGAAGGTGAGAATTTGGAGCTAGTTAGCATAGACAATTATTTCTCAGAGTTTCACAACAAACGGAAACAGCTGTGGCAGCTGGTGGTTCAAAAAATAGTTTCGTTTTGCTTTTAGGATGGGAGAATAACATTATGTTTTTATGATAATGAGAACTGTCCAGAGACAGAAAATAGTGTAGCTGATGTAGATGTGGAATTGGGACCCCTAAAAAAAAAAAACAAAACAGACTCTGTGTGGCTAACCAGGACCTAAATCAAAAGAGTCAAGTGGCCATGCCAGGACCGAGGTGCAGTCACGTCCTCTGTTCTCAAAAAAACCACAACTTGTACCTAAAACTGAGCGCTCTTTCCTGACGGTTGGACAGAAGCCTGATATAGCTGATTTTAGAACACCCATATCCATAGGGGAACAAACAAATCAGAGGGCTTTCAAAACAATCTCTGTGGTCTATGGTTTTTGCCTTCATAAGCTCTGCCCTCCCACACACTCCCTGGAGCATACTTTCGATTTGTTCTGGAGGCTGTATCTCCCTGGTTTATCAACTGTGTAAGCAATAAAGCTTTCCTAACTAAATTCTTGTATTCCAGATATTTTTATTGACATAGGAGAGCACCCAGAAGTATTCCTGGGGCTAAGTACCGAAGGAGGCAAAGGGTAAAGGGGAGAAAGTAAGTGTGAAAAACAGAAATGATTGAATTTAGGCAGAATCATGAAGAGTTAATGTATGAGAACATGCAAGAATACAGGGTCTGCAGACACCGCTAAGTAGGCAAATGAGGCAGCAGGAGTGTGTAGATCATTTTGTTATTGCTTCTATTGTGACAGTGAAGGAAGAGTGGGGTCATCACCTGAGAGTGGTGGGTGTGAATATATTGGAGGTTGGATGATAAAGAAGCAGCTATGAAACAGTCACATGGGTGAAGGGGGAAGTGATTGAACAAGTTAAAAGTCCTAGTGTCTTTGCCTTGTATCTTCATGGGCTCTTTTGAACATTGTTATCCTGAATTAAACTGATGCCAATTGACACAGTTATGTGTGTTTTTTTTTTTTCCCAGTCACTTTTAACCACACATTTGCATGTGAGGATGTGTTTAATCAGGGTTTTAGTTTGCCAATAAATAAAACAAAGCACAGAAGGATCAAGGACCAGTATTGCACTTATTCACCTTTAAAACCCTAAGATTGTGTGGTGACTTTATCCAAAAGATAATATATTTAAATTTACCAAACAAAAAACTTGCTGCATAACAGGGAGCTTTTTCCACATTATTGCAAGATCCAGTGATGCAATAACCTTCCAAAAGATGGGCCACCTTTAGTGTCTCCGAGGGCTCCTAGTTGATGCTAATTTATCCTGCAAGCTGCTAGAAGATTAATCTTTACAATTAACTGTTTTACAAATAATACACTTTCCAATTTAAAAAACCATACATGTCTTTTAGGTGAAAGAACAAATGACAACAAAAAAGCTTTGCATATAATCCTATCACCAAAGAAAAGCTTTTTGCCTCCATTTTGCATGTTACTTTCCACATAATTTTGTGGAAATATATACATTTCAGAGACAGAAATTAATACCATTTATGTAGTGATAAATATTTGTTTAACAAAATCTTAAAAATATTTATTTGATATTTTCTGCTTTAAAAATTCTAACCCTTTAAAGATTCTCTTTTTCCTAAAATACATGTATTTTTGGCATCAAAGCCCTTCACTAATTTCCACCCCTATCTTCACTTATGTCCCACATGACATAGATAAGATACTGATGACATTTATTTCTCTAGTCATGACTCTCCCCTGAGCTCGAAATTCACATATTCTGCTTGCTCTTACCTCTTTCTTGATTTTTATTTGGATATCTAATAGGAAATTCAAATATAATGTCTCCCAATGCCTGATTTCAACTCTCCCATGTCCTGGCCCCAGCCCACTCCTCCCTGTCGTTTGTAGCACAGTAAATTGCACCGTTATTCACTCAGGTGCTCATTCCCAAACATGAGAATCTCGATTTCCGTCTTTCTTTCACTCCAATCCATCATCAAATACTGCGCGCTCTACTTTCAAAATGCAGCCTCAATTGCTCAGTCTCTCCTTTCAGGAAGTTCTATGCAACTCCTTCTCTGGAGTGATCCTTTTAGAATACAAAACTCTCCTACAGTTTGTCATCAAAGTTACGATAAAGTCTAAACTCCCACAATGCCTTGTATGCGCCTTAACATAGGAACTTCGCTCTTGAGAGTTTCTTCAGCAGAGAAACTCTTTCCTCAGATCTCGCCACCTCACATCAGTGTTTTTCAAATGCGGCCTCCTCAGAGATGTCATTCATAACTTTGCAATGTAAAATAGTCACCAGCCTTAGCCTCTCTCGCCTCATCCTGCTCTTTTATTGTTTCTTTCTCCTAGTCCCCTCAGATTTCACCCTCAGATCCTCTCTCCTCTCCAAGTGCACAGATTCGGTGGCTTCAGTTCCATCTGTCACACGCACACACCCTTTGTTGTAGTTACTCCTATTCATTTCCAGCCTCCTCATTTAAAAAAGCTTTAAAACAGGGAAGTTTTTTTCTTACTTACTGTTCTATCATCAGAATAGTGTTTTCCATATAAATTTTTTATAAATATTTGTTGAAAGGGGGAAAAAAAACAATAAAAAGAGGAAAGAAAGGAAGAGGGAAAGAAGGAATGCATTGCACAATCTGAATTCCAGGTTTGATAACGTTTCTCAAGGTCCAGCTTCCCTTCAAAATCCCTCTATTGACAAGCTTGAACAACAAAAAGAAAGTCTTCTTTGCTGAATTGTCACGGTAGGAATTATCCAGAAGGGACTATCTTAGTGAGGAAAATGCTGTCCATCGAGGCATTTGGAAATCCGTAGGAGTATTTTGGTGTCACATGGGGATGGGGAACCACTGGCATTTAATGTGCAGGGGTCAGGGCTCTTAAATATTGGGCACCATGCAAAAATGGACCTTTGTCATGCACGTATTTCAAGTGATCTGATATGTATATTTATATAAGATAAAAAGCTTAAAATTATAATTATCTCAACCTAGAACTAAACTTTTTTACATAAACACAATGTTTTTTGGTAGCACCTTTTATTCATATAATTTTCCAATAATGTGACAACTGTATAAATAGAGAAAAGGATATTTTTTGAAACATGGTAAAGAATTGTTCAATATTTCCAAAAATTCTCATCACCAATGACAATGCACTCTTGTTATTGAACTACCTGTATCAGTTGCAGTTGTCTACTCAATATAATGCAAAGGTCTCTGGCTTCTTCATTGTGTCTTCTACCAAAGGTATGCCCAAGAGACTTATTATTGAAGTATATATTATTTTTAACTTAAATTCACTTTTATATTTCATTTTATAATACAGTTAGAGCATTATATTATTTTTTGTAGCTGTCTGTGAAGTTAGGTTACAGTTCTGGTTATCATTGCACTATAAGAGATTCATTACTATGTATATATAGAAGTAGGTCTGATAGGTTTGGGAACAAATGGTATAATATTTAACTTGTTAAAGCTCATATATTTCTATTTATTGTTTTTTTCGCAACAGATACCTCTCATCTCTCCACCATTTTGTAAAGTGAATATGATAATAACAACAAATTGCTACTTTTTTGAATATCTTCTGCCAGTGACTTTATGTTCATCATTCCTAATCCTCCCAACATGTGTAAAGTTCTGAAGGTACTGAAGATGAAAGAGATGCCTTATCCAAAATCACAAGGTGAATAATCAGGAGACAAGACTCAATTTCTTTTTTTTTTTCTTTTGCAGGGAAAGATTGGACAAAGATTGTACAAAGCCCCAGTACACGATTGTATATCCTAGTTGTAAGTTGTTCTAGTTCTTCTATGTGAGCCACTGCCACAGCATGGCAACTGACAGATGGGTGGTATGGTTTCGTGACTGGGAAATGAACCTGGGCCACCTAAGCAGTGAGCCCCGAACTGTGACTCTAGGCCATCAGGGATGCCTCAATGCTCCATTTCTTGTCTGTATCCCTCTTTTCAGACAAGAATACTATATTTCTATGCTCCATAGCACATTCCATAGTGCGTTATGCAGAGGTATTCCAAAAACATCAAGTTTCCTCATGGGAAAAAATAGGGACATATGTTAATACTCACTCAAACTGAAATGACAACTCCACACTATGGCAAGTTGAGGCTAGGGGGTGCTCCAGCTCTGGGGGGTTTCTGGCCTGGGTCACCTGTTTTCTCTCCTGGTGTGCCCTTGAATACCTTTACTGCAGTCTTTCCTATCCTGGTCTCAGTGGTTGGCAGACACTGTGGTACATGCTTCACGCAGTAGGTGCCCACAACACCTCCTTTAACATTTTTGACCATAATGAACCTTGGTCAGGAAAGAAAATTCAGTTAAATAATATATTGCTTAATGAATGTAAAAACCTTCAATCTGAGTATAAAATTCAAAGAATTCATAAATAAGGTAATTTTTAGAATTGATCAATCTTTTAAAATGTTTTATCAATTCAATTCAAAGGAATTTTATAGTTTCAACTATGCATGTGACATATTGTTAAGACTATTATTAATTTCCTTAAAGATAAAATTGTCAACTCATTAACAGCTGAATTTGGAATTTGATTTTCAAAAATGATTCAAAACAATTATCATTAGCAAGTTTTAAGTTGATATATTTTAAATTGTTTGGAATGTTATTTTTTAAAATCAGATTTTTTGTATGTAAGTTACAAACAAAATTATTTTAAAAATAGCAATGGAAAGAAACTAATCTCTGTATTAGTTAGGCAAATGATAATGTTTAAAGGTATACAACTGCATTTCTTCTGGCAAAACAGGAAAATTCAATCCTTGAATCTTTTCAATCTTTCAGTTTGGAAATGTGACAGTAAGTGTAAATCTTGTTGATGTGATTTCCCCATCTCCTGGTAAACATTTAAGCTTGTATTTGAAGAGCCAACACTCATTATCTGTCACTCTGGTTTCCTTTGCATCTTGGAGAATACATTATTAATTCCTTTATTGCAAAGTCATTCTAACTAATGGGTTCGTATTACTAAGAAGATGACTGCGTTAATTGTATTTATTTATTTATTTGCAGGGAAAGATTCGCCCTGAGCTAACATCTGTTGCCCATCTTCCTCTTTTTTTTTTTTTTCTCTCCTCAAAGCCCCAGTGTATGGTTGTATATCCTAGTTGTAAGTCTTTCTAGTTCTTTTATATGAGCCACCACCACAGCATGGCTACTGACAGATGCGGGGTGTGGTTCTCCCACCAGGAAATGAACCCAGGGCCGCTGAAGCAGTGAGAATGCGGAACTTTAACCACTAGGCCATCAGGGCTGGCTCTGATTATATTTATTAATAGCGTATATATATATATATATATATAGCATATTGTTTATATATATAATAATAGCAAGTTGTGTGTGTGTTTATATATACATATGTATAAAATCTGTGAAAAGAGCAATTCTTTTAACCATAAGAATTCTTAAGTAAGTATCTTAGAATTACTAGTAACATGGATAGAATATTTCTGACATGATTTTAGCTAGGTAAAGGTATCTTTCCCTGCTCTTTAAACAGTTTAGCTTTAGGAATAGCAAGAGAGCACAATTTGTCCGACAGATCCTCATTAATTAAGAGGCTGCATCTACTCCAGCCTTATGACATCAATGATTTCACATTAAATTTTATTAATACCTTAGTGTCCCAGATGTCTTCTGATATATCTTAGCTCAGATACGATATTTGTCTTGTAATTCAGAGAACAATAATTCTGCAAAATTAATTTTTGAGAGGTCCATTTATTTTCCATTGCGTCTATTCACAATAGTGCTTCTAAGTGAATGATGAGAGTAGGATCGAGGGAACAAAAGGAAGATGAAAGATTCTATATCTTCCTGACCAGGTTTGGGAGCAGATGACCTCTTGTTCTTTCTCTGATTTCCCATTCTTCCACAATAGCTTGTGCAGATCAGAACAAGAATTCTTTAGTATCTGTCATGTAGCATTAATAATACCTCTTATCTCTCATGACACTGACCTACAAATAAATGGCAGCTAAAAATGACACAGCTCAAGCTCAAACGTGTGTTTTAAATAATGACAGTTTGAACATCAGATACCTTAAAATATTAAATCCATACAAATCTTAGATCAGGAAAGTGTTTCTGATATGTGATAATAATAGATGATCCTAATATGTGAGTGATAATTGTTGATAAGGCTCAACTGAAAAATAGTTTTCAGAAGATTTTCTTTTTTAACCTTACATTAAATGTGCCTCCTTATCTCTTGTAATCTGACTTATCTTGAAGTTTCTTTTATCTGATTTAATACAAACACACTAGCTTTCTTATGTTGAATGTTTATGTGGAATGTATTTTTATATTATTTTACTTTCAAACCATTTGTGTCTTTATGTTTAAAGTGTGCATTTCTTATAGTGAAAGGAATAGTGTGTCTGGCTTATTATTATTATATTTTAAAATTTGGGCTGACAATCTGCACCTGTTAATTGAATTGTTAATTCTGTTTATATCTGATGTAATTACAATGTAGTTGAACTCATGTCTACTCTTCTTCTATCATCTATTATCATTTATCTATCTATATTTATTTATTCACATTTATTCTTCTGTTTCTGTTTTTCTCCTTTCGTTCCTTGTCTTGGATTGATAACCTATTTTCTTTAACATTCAACTTAAATTCCTTTCTGCTATACCATTCTGTATCCTTTTCCTTGTTGTTTCTGGCATTATTTTATGTATCTTTAATTTATCAGAGTATAGAGATAATATTTTAACTTTTATGCAAAATGTAAGCACCTTGTACAACACTATTTCATTTACCTCAAATTTATTGTGCTATGGCCACATATTTTACATCCTCATATGTTATAAATCTAACTATAAAATATTATATTTTTGCATTAAATTATCAGCTGTATATTGAAGTAATTAGAAGAAACAAAAAGTTAATTTTTCTCATTTATCCAAAGCATGTCTCTATCTAGTATCTTTATTCTGTCCTTTGATCAGTTCCATCTGGATTCATATGCCTCTGTCTGAAAATTTCCCAGAGCACTTATTTTAGCTTTAATTTTCTGAAACTATTTTCAATTTACCTTCATCTTTGAAGACATTTTCACTAGATATAGCATTTTTGTTTGTTTGTTTCTCCCATATATACCTTAAAGATGTTTGTCCATTGTGTACTGGCATTCATTTTTTCTGATTCTCAAGAATTTCACTGTTATTTGTACCATTATTCTTCTGTATGTAATGTGACACTTTTTCTCTGGCTGCTTTGAAGAGGTTTATCTTTTTCTCTCTCCTTTTAAGCAATTTAACTATATGTCTAGGTGTGATTTTATTTTCATTTAGCTTGCTTTAGGGTTCCTGAGCTACATAAATCTGTATATTTGTTTTTGCCTTCGTGTTTTGGATACCTTTGTTATTATTTCTTCAAAATATATATACATGAATTTTTTTCTCTCTCTCATATTTTCTGTCTCCTCTTCTGGGAATCTGATTACACGTATATTAGACCTACTAGTTACGACATCCAATTTTTTTATTTTTTAATCTGTTTTTCTCTCTGTACTTCATGTTGGATACTTTCTGTTGACCTATCTGCAAGGTCATTGAACCTTTCTTTTCCCATGTTCAATAGCCTATTAGTCACATCCAATAAATTTTAATTTCTTAAAGCTTCCATTTTGCTGTTTCTTTAGAATATTTCTATTTTTTCCACCTATTGAGATTTTCTTTTTGTGAATATTTGAACATATTTACAATAACTGCTTTAAAACCCCTGCCTGCTAATTTCTATCCCTGGTTTATCTTGGGACGTGTGTTTAGTCATTTTCTGTTGCCCATGAGTCATATTTTCCTACCCTATCATATATCTAGTTATTTTTATGGCTTACTAGACATTTTGGATGATATACCATTGAGACTCTTGGTTCTTTTATCTTTCACTGAGGAGAATTGGTTTCTGTTCAAGTAGACAGCCAAACTTTTGGCTGCTCACATTTAACTTGTAGAGTCTTGAATTTACAGCTTCAGAGTGGGTCTGTTTCAGTTTTTCTCTTTGTATTCAGTTAAACTCATAGATTTGTAATGCAGTCTTTCCTCGTAAGGCAAAGTCCTTCTATGGTTTAACTGAAGACTGATGTGTTTCCCAAGACCCTCTATGTTGAAGATTTTCAAACTGCTAACTCTCTCCCTTTCATTAAGCAGCTGCTAAACTTCTGCTCAACTTATTCATGCTTTGAGATGTGGTTTTCCACCAAGCTGCATGGCATCTCATTCTGGGTTTAGCCAAAGATTTGAGGGAGGATTATAAATACGTCTGAATCTTGCATTAATATTTTGTGAACTAAGCTATTCAAAAGAATGTTGATTGAACTTTAAAAGGTGATTTCTAAGAATTTCTTTTATAATAATTTTAGTTAATATTTCCCCCTTATATGCAGAAAATAATATATATATCTTCCCTACAATACTTAGTATTTATACCATTGTCTGTAATTTTCATCATAGTTAAAATATTTGAAGAAAATTATCTGGAAATTTCTTCTTATTTTTTTATAAAAATGACTAGTAATAAATAAACTATAATTGCAAGGGAATATGGATCATATTTGTATATATGTGTTTTCTGTAAATTCACTAGATAATTTAAAATATCAATAAAATCTTTTTGAAACTTATATATGTAAAATAACAGATTTCTGAGAATAATCTTTTTATTTTCCTTTCTTTTTTTTTTTATGAGGAAGATCAGCCCTGTGCTAACATCTGCCAATCCTCCCCCCTTTTTTTTTTCGCTGAGGAAGACTGGCCCTGGGCTAACATCTGTGCCCATCTTCCTCCACTTTATATGGGACGCCACCACAGCATGGCTTGCCAAGCGGTGCGTCGCTGCGTGCCCGGGATCAAAACTGTCGAACCCCGGGCCGCTGCAGTGGAGCACGCACACTTAACTGCTTGCGCCACCAGGCCAGCCCCTCTTTTTATTTTTCAAGTTCCTATTTTGATAATGTATGGCCCCAACTGATAGCCTTGGATTATTTAGTAGACATAATGGAAATTGGTATTGATTGACCCCAACATTCAAATGACTGTACCCCAATTATCCTTTCTTAACAGATTCTTTAGAGCTCAGATGTATTTTCTTATTAAAAAAATCACACATACAATGTTTATTGTTCTTACAGTCCCAGACAAAACCATAATTTTCCTTCCATCTGTAATTAGATCTTAGTACTAACAGTGCTATAAAAACAGTAAGCTTCCTGGGAAAGTTCCATTTAATCTCTAAACTATAGCACCTTGAACACATTTCTGCAACCCTGGTATGGGAAGAGAGATCCCCACGTTTATGATATTCACGAGCATCCCTATGATCTGGGTAGATCATCTTTAAGTAGGGAGAAAAAATGTTGCAGGCTTTTCTTGGCTAATAAATAGTATCATATTATCATATGATATCATATTATCAAATTAGTATTCAATAGCATATTGGATGTCCCAGACTCTCTTCTTATTTCTCTTCAGATTCTCTTAAATAATGGGTCCCTTTCCTTTCTGCTTCATTAATCTGTTTATTCTTATAAAAGTTAATCTACTTTCTCACAGATTATTTTTTGCCTTTCTGCCTTTAAAGTAGATAAGAAACTCTTCTGAAGTTCTCTAAAGTTTATTTATCATGAGATAAAGTTAGGTAAAATAAAAAGAGATAAAAGAAGAGAATGAAGCACTTGCTATAGAAGTAAAAGGATGTGAAATCCAACCCCAGAAGTCCTGGGAAGGAGAGGAATCTCCATGACTTCCTGCTTTTGTGGCTACTATTGTGCAAGGAGGTCAGCTAATCTGCCCACAGGTATCCCAGGGTACATGGGTCAAAACTAATCTACTTTTAAGTATTTAAATTATTTTACAATCTCCATTTTGGTTATGTTCTGGCTTAAGGTCCTCCAATAATTACTGTTAAAAAAAAAAGCTACTAAATTTTTGAAGTCTCCAGGCAAGATATATACTATTTAAAAAATTAACAAAAGCAAGATATTTTGGAAATAAGGAAAAAAAAAAAGAGAGCTATATAATGATAACAAAAAGAAATCAAGAAACATGAAAACTAAGTAATAGTAAATAATAACAAAGATAATTAGCAGAGCCAACATAAACAGGTACATTATCAAAGAAATTTCCCGTCAAACCGTAAGTGAATAAGATAATAAAAAGCTGAAAAGTTAGGCAAACCACCAATTTCTAAAGGAGATTTACCAGTTCATGAAATTACAACAAAGTAACCAACCAAAGCCAATTGATAAAGTCTATTATGATTTGTTTCAGGCAGATGATTTTAATGACTTTTATAAACTCACGATACATATGTAAGGTTTTCTCACTCCCTAAGTATGGAACAACTTCTAATGCTCTGATTCTTACATTCAGGCATCATTTCTAGTTGTGTGTGCTTGCATTTATGAATTTCTTTTCTTTGAGAAGTCTGTTAGGCATGAATATTTATTTCTTTTATTACCTTTTTTTTAATTGAGGTCATAATAGTTTATAACATTGTGAAATTTCATTTGTACATTATTATTTGTCAGTCACCATATAAATGTGCCCCTTCACCTCTTGTGCCCACCCCCCAACCCTCTTCCCCCTGGTAAGCACCAAGCTGTTCTCTCTGTCCATATGTTAGTTTATCTTCCACATATGAATTAAATCATATGGTGTTTGTCTGTCTCTGTCTGGCTTATTTTGCTTAATGTAGTACCCCCAAGGTCCATCCATCTTGCTGCAAATGGGACAATTTTGTCTTTTCTTATGGTTGTGTAGTATTTCGTATATATATACCACATCTTCTTTATCCAATCTTCAGTCGATGCGCACTTGGGTTGATTCCACTTCTTAGCTATAGTGAATAATGCTGCGATGAACATAGGGGTGCATAAGTCTCTTTGAATTGTTGATTTCAAGTTCTTTGGATAAATACCCAGTAGTGGGATAGCTGGGTCATGAGGTATTTCTAGTTTTAATTTTTTGAGAAATCTCTATACTGTTTTCTATAGTGGCTACACCAGTTTGCATTCTCATCAGCAGTGTATGAGGTTTTCTCCACAACCTCTCCAACATCTATTATTTTTTGTCTTGGTGATTATAGCCATTCTAACAGGTGTAAGATGATATCATAGTCTAGTTTTGATTTGCATTTCCCTGATGATTAGTGATGTTGAACATCTTTTCATGTGCCTGTTGGCGATCTGTATATCGTCTTTGGAAAAATGTCTGTTCATATCCTCTGCCCATTTTTTGATCAAGTTATTTGTTTCTATGTCATTCCGTTGTGTGAGTTCTTTATATATTATGGAGATTAACCCCTTGTTGGATATATGATTTGCAAATATTTTATCCCAGTTGATGGGTTGTCTTTTCATTTGATCCTGGTTTCCTTTGCCTTGCAGAAGCACTTTAGTCTGATGAAATCATACTTTTTTATTTTTTCTTTCGTTTCCCTTGTGTGAGTAGACATGGTATTCGAAAAGATCCTTCTAAGACCGATATCAAAGAGTGTACTGCCTGTATTTTCTTCTGGGAGTTTTATGGTTTCAGGTCTTACCTTCAATCTTTGATCCATTTTGAGTTAATTTTCGTGTATGGCAAAAGTTAATGGTCTACTTTCATTCTTTTGCATGTGGCTGTCCAGTTTACCCAGCACCATTTATTGAAGAGACTTGCCTTCTTCATGGTATGTTCTTAGCTCCTTTGTCAAATATTAGCTGTCTGTAGATGTATGGTTTTATTTCTGAGCTTTCAATTCTGTTCCATTGATCTGTGTGTCTGTTTTTGTGCCAGTACCATGCTGTTTTGATAACTATAGCTTTGTAGTATATTTTGAAGTCAGGCATTGTGATGCCTCCAGCTTTGTTCATTTTACTCAGGATTGCTTTAGCTATTCGGGATCTTTTGTTGCCCCATGTGAATTTTAGGATTCTTTGTCCTATTCCCATGAAGAATGTCATTGGCATTCTGATTGGGATTGCACTGAATCTGCAGATTGCTTTAGGTAGTATGGACATTTTAACTATGTTTATTCTTCCAATCCATGTGCATGGAATATCTTTCCATTTCTTTATGTAATCATCTATTGCTTACAATAATGTCTTATAGTTTTCATTGTATAGGTCTTTCACTTTCCTAGTTAAATTTATTCCTAGATATTTTACTCTTTTTGTTGTGGTAGTAAATGGGATTATATTTTTGGGTTCTCTTTCTGTTGGTTCATTATTAGAGTATAGAAATGCAACTGATTTTTGTAAGTTGATTTTGTACCCTGCAACTTTGCTGTAGCTCTTGATTATTTTTAGCAGTTTTCCAATGGATTCTTTAGGCTTTTCTACAGATAAAATCATGTCATCTGCAAACAGTGAGAGTTTCACTTCTTCATTGCCTATTTAGATTCATTTTATTCCTTTTCCTTGCCTAATTTCTCTAGTCAAAACCTCAAGTAATATGTTGAATAAGAGTGGTGAGAGTGGGCACCCTTGTCTTGTTCCTGTTCTCAGAAGGATGGCTTCCAGTTTTTCCCAATTGAGTATGATGTTGGCTGTGGGTTTGTCATATACGGCCTTTAATACGTTGAGATACTTTCCTTCTATACCAAGTTTCTTGAGAGTTTTTATCATAAATGGATGTTGGATCTTGTCAAATGATTTCTCTGCATCTATTGAGATAATAATGTGGTTTTTATTCCTCATTCTGTTAATGTGGTGTATCACATTGGTTGATTTGCAGATGTTGAACCATCCATGTGTCCCTCGTATAAATCCCACTTGATCATGGCATATGATCTTTTTAATGTATTACTGTATTCAGTTTACCAATATTTTGTTGAGGATTTTTGCATCTATGTTTATCAGCAATATTGGCTTGTAGTTTTCCTTTTTTGTGTTGTCCTTGCCTGGCTTTGGGATCAGGGTGATGTTGGCCTCATAGAATGTGTTAGTGAGTGTTTCATCTTCCTCAATTTTTTGGAATAGTTTAAGAAGGATAGGTATCAAATCTTCTTTGAATGTTTGGTAGAATTTTCCAGAGAAGCCTTCTGGTCCTGGCCTTTTATTTTTGGGAGGATTTTGATTACTATTTCAATCTCTGTACTCGTGATTGGTCTATTCAGATTCTCTATTTCTTCTTGATTCAGTTTTGGGAGGTTGCATGATGCTCAGAATTTATCTGTTTCATCTAGATTGTCCAATTTGCTTGCATATAGTTTTTCACATTAGTCTCTTATAATCCTTTGTACTTCTGTGGTATCCATTATAATTTCTCATCTTTCGTTTCTAATTTTTTGAGCCTTCTCTCTTTTTTTCTTGGTGAATCTGGCTAAGGTTTTGTCAATTTTGTTTATCTTCTCAAAGAACCAGCTCTTTGTTTCATTGATCCATTCTACTGTTTTTGTTTGTTTGTTTGTTTGTTTGTTTTAATTTCATTTATTTCTGCTCTAATTTTTATTATTTCCCTCCTTCTGCTGACTTTGGGCTTTGCTGGTTCTTCTCTTACTAATTCTGTTAGGTGTAGTTTAAGATTGCTTATTTGAGATTTTTCTTGTTTGTTAAGGTGGGCCTGTATTGCTATGAATTTCCCTCTTAGGACTGCTTTTACTGCATCCCATATGAGTTGATATGGTGTATTTTTATTTTCATTTGTCTCCAGATATTTTTTGATTTCTCCTTTAATTTCTTCAATGATCCATTGGTTGTTCAGTAGCATGTTGTTTAGTCTACACATCTTTGTCACTTTCCCAGCTTTTTTCTTGTAGTTAATTTCTAATTTCATAGCATTATGGTCAGAAAGGATGCTTGATATGATTTGAATCTTCTTAAATTTATTGAGGCTTGCCTTATTTCCCAACATATTGTCTATCCTTGAGAATGTTCCATGTGCACATGAGAAGAATGTGTATTCTGCTGTATTTGGATGGAGTGTTCTATATATCTATGTTTTTCATTTAAATCCACTATTTCCTTGTTGACTTTCTGTCTGGATAATCTATCCATTGATGTAAGTGGGGTGTTAAGGTCCCCTACTATTATTGTGTTGTTGTTAATATCTCCTTTTAGGTTTGTTCACAGTTGCTTTATGTACTTTGGTGCTCATGTGCTGGGTGCATATATGTTTATAAATGTTACCTATTCTAGGTGGAGTGTCTCTTTTATCATTATATACTGCCCCTTCTTATCTCTCATTACTTTTTTCATGTTGAAGTCTACTTTGTCTGATATAAGTATGGTAACACCTGCTTTCTTTTATTTGCCATTAGCACCAAGTATTGTCTTCTTCGCCTTCATTCTGAACCTATGTTTGTCTTTAGAGCTGAGATGTGTTTCCTGGAGGCAGCATATTGTTGGGTTTTGTTTTTTAATCCATCCCGTGACTCTGTGTCTTTTGATTGGAGAATTCACTCCATTTACATTAGAGTGATTATTGATATATGAGGGCTTAATGCTGCCATTTTATCACTTGTTTTTTGGCTCTTCTGCATTTCCCTTGTTTCTTGTCCCATGTATTTTGGACTACAAATTCAGTTTTGCAGTTCTCTATGATGGTTTTCTTAGTTTTCTCTTTATTTATCATTTGTATCTCTGTTCTGATTATTTGGTTAGTGGTCACCATTAGGTTTGTATAAAATATCTCGTAGATGAGATAGTTCATTTTCTGATAGCCTTTTATTTCCTTAGCCTAAGCCAGTTCCATCACTTTCCTGTTCTCATTCTAAGTTATTATTGTCACAAGTTATTCCATCTTGTGTTTTGAGTTTGTGGCTAAAATGATGAGATTTTATTTACTTTTGGTGTTTTCTTTAATGTTATAATTAAGTGTTTGCTAATGTGTTCTGATAGCTGCAATTTTCTGATTTTGTCTACCTATTTATCTCCTTGCTCAAGGCTTTGTAACCCCTTTCTTTTTTTTCAGGTATGAAGGCCTTCTTGAGCATTTCTTTTGTGTTGGGAGTCTTGTGGTGATGAATTCCCTTAGCTTTTGTTTAGTTTGGAAAGTTTTTATTTCTCCATCATATCTGAAGGATATTTTCACTGGATAGAGTATTCTTGGCTGAAAGTTTTTGTCTTTCAGAATTTTGAATATATTATTCTGCTTTATCCTAGCCTGTAAGATTTCTCTGAGAAATCCGCTGAAAGTCTGATAGGCGTTCCTTTGTAAGTTATTTTCTTCTGCCTTGCTGTCCTCAATATTTTTTCTTTGTCATTGACGTTTACCAGCTTTACTACTATATGCCTTGGAGAAGGACTTTTTATATTGATATAGTTAGGATATCTATTGGCTTCTATTATTTGTATTTCCAGCTCTTTCCCTAGGCTTGGGAAGTTCTCTATTCTTTCTTTGAACAAGCTTTCTGCTCCATTCTCCTTCTCTTCTCCCTCTGGAATACCTATAATCCTTATGTTGCACTTCCTAATTGAGTGGGATATTTCTTGGAGGATTTCTTCATTTCCTTTTAGTCTTAGTTCTCTCTCCTCCTCCATCTGAAGCATTTCTTTATTTCTGTCCTCCAGACTGCTGATTCTGTCTTCCATACTATCAGCTCTGTTATTCAGGTGTCCAGATTTTTCTTTATCTCATCCATTGTGTTTTTCCTCTACAACATACCTGATTGGTTTTTCGTTATAGTTTCAATCTCTTTTGTGCAGATTCCTGATTTCATTCAACTGTCTATCTGTATTTTCATGTAACTCATTGAGCTTTTTTATGATAACTATTTTGAATTTGTTGTCATTTATATTATAGATTTCTGTGCCTTCAGGATTGATTTCTGGGTCCTTGTCATTTTCCTTCTTGTTTGGAGATTTAATATATTTTTTCATACTGTTTGACAGCGTGGGTTTGTGCCTCCACATAGTGATAGTATCTGGTCATAGATATTATCTGCAGCCACTGGGTGGGGGTCAAGAGCTGTGTATTCTGAGCCCACCATGATCCCTGGCCTCTGTAGCTGCTGCTTTTCTAAGGAATACATGGGTGCCCTGGCCAACTGGCTGAGCTGGAGCACTGGGCAGGGAAGAGGTGGTTTCACCTGTGTTATCTTAGGGTATTCTCACTCTGCCCTGGCTATCTGCTCTCATAGGGTGCTAGTTTGATGAAGACATCCCCACAATAATTTAGTCACCTCCATGTGGGCTTTCCCACAGGCTGTGAGGGAACTGGGAGAGCGATGGTGTTTCCCTGAATGGCTGCTCCTCCCGCCTCTCTTCTCAGAGCAATGTGCAGTCTGGATCCCAGGGTCATTGCCATTGAGGGAGGGATAAGAGATCCCTTTACCTCCTTCCACTTCCTCTGGTGGGTCTAACACCTCCACCTTCAGACATATGTTTGAGTGGGTCTCTCAGATGTGTTTTGTGTTGTGTGAATGTCTTCTGTTGGTATATGAATGTCCTTTTCATTGTATCTTGGGGGGAGGGTCTAAGGAGAGAGCTCACTCTGCCATGATGCTGAAGTCACCCTCCTATCTTTTCTTTTAAAAAATACTTTATTTATGGCATTAGACTCTTTATATGCTATGATAGACTTGAACCAATGAGAAATTAGATATTGGGTAAATTATATTTAGTATGTATTTACTTATCATCTTCATTATTTAAAGCGCAAAATAATGAAAATATTTCTTAGATATAATTTCCTAATGCAGACAACAGTCTTTATTATTTCTGCTTGGAGTTCTGGACATTTATATTAATTAATAGATATCTATAAATGGATAACTAGAAATATAGACAGAAAAAGAGTCCCTCAAGTACTTAATAGATACGTTCTCAATATTCTCCTGAAAGTTGACATAAATTTTTCCATTTTGGCCACTACTCATATCCACACTCATTTCTGGGAATCCCTCCCACATGCCCTTTTTTCCTCTTATGGTTTGATAAGAACACAAAGGAGAGCATAGTTGGATTTCATCACAAGATGGTTGATCAATAATTCTCTTTTTCTATAGTATAATCCATTTAAAATCAGTTACATGAGTTTCATTTCCAGTGTGTCCAATTCTTTATAGGAACTAAATACCTAAACTTTAATTCCAGTGCAGCTCCCTTGGATAGCCAAATGCAGCAAATAAATATTTTGAATCAGAACTAGTGCCAAGATTAGAATAAAGAATGTAATAGTTGTGATATAAAATTGATTTTTAGTTTAGGTGATATAAAGTATTTACAGTAATAAGTAGATGTTGTGAATATTTAACAAATATGTATTTTTTCCCACACCAGCATTCTCCACTATTTCTTAGAGTATTTTAAATTCATAATCTATAAAACATAATCATCTAGCTTCCTTACTTGAGAAGTTTTGTGAAAATCATGAATTGTAGAATCTACACTATTAGTTATTTTAGCCAACTTTTTATATTGCATACAACTACTCTCTTTACTGTATCTTTGCCACAATCCTTTTATATTTTTAGATTATGGGATAATTTTTATTTTCAAAGTTGCATTATATTGACACTTTTAGAACTGTTTTTAAATCTGATCATTAGTGCACTTTTTCAAGAATGCAAGAAAACAATTTTTTACTCAAAAGTATTGATGCCAGACTAATAGTTATCAAAGAATGAAATTAATGATATTACTCCAATGACTTTAAAATAATCATTTGAAATTTCATGCATTAAATGTTTAAAAACTGTGACTAGAAGATGAAGTAGATTATCTTTGCTGACATTTTTTAGAATAATAATTTACTGGGCAAGTTTTAGTTTATTCATTTATAAATTGAGACTACATAATTTAGTAAAAGTTTGCTGAAAATAGGTTTTATGAAAACTTTGAGATATATAAATTTTCAGTATGGAAAAATATTACTTTAGTCACAATTTTAATTCAACATAAATTATAACTAACAATTATATTTAAAATATGTAGGGGCTGGCCCAGTGGTGTAATGGTTAAGTTCATGCACTACACTTTGGTGGCCTGGGGTTCACAGGTTTGAATCCTGGGTATGAACGGATGCACCGCTCATCAAGCCATGCTGTGGCGGCATCCCACATACAAAATAGAGACAGACGGACACAGATGTTAGCTGAGGGCCAATATTCCTCACCACAAAAAAAAAAGTGTATCACTGAACTATTTTAAAACTTGCACTTTCCTTTGCCATATCAGTTACTGTTGTATACTAACAAATATTTATTTATCAAATAAAACACATATAGAAACAGCTATTTATAAAGAACCACAATGTTAGAGTAAAAGAAAACAAAGCATAACTAAAATTTGTCACCTGAAAGGAAATTTAACACAATATACAGTTGATCAATATCTTCTCCTTCCTCCAAATAGTAACAAGACCATTTGCTGACTTTCATCAGTATTTTAGTACCACTTTGTTATTACATTTCCTAAATTAGTCATAATTCTTTTTATTGTTTACAAAGTTAGAAATTGCTCATTGTATAATCAAAATAGAGTTTTAATATTAACCTTTATACAAGTTAAAGATTAATCATCTTATGGTGTCTATGGTTTCAAAAAGTTGGATCTCATTATAAAAGTCTAACGCTTCACAATAATTTTCTTTCTTGGTTATACAAACTAAGACATCTGTAACTAATATAGTACCAGCCAAGATAAATATGTAATGATAATACTTTCCTGGGCTTTAACTTATGTATTTGTGAATTCTAGAATTTAGTTACAGGGAAGATTGACTGTCTCTGTCTTAAATCAA
Source organism: Diceros bicornis minor (assembly GCF_020826845.1). Taxonomy (NCBI): domain Eukaryota; kingdom Metazoa; phylum Chordata; class Mammalia; order Perissodactyla; family Rhinocerotidae; genus Diceros; species Diceros bicornis. The sequence continues at coordinate 26,881,876 of NC_080750.1, forward strand.
ACTTCTAACTTCTATAGCTACAGCCTCAAGATAACAAATATAACCACAACTAACTGGAAGACTTGCAATAATGGCCTTATCTAAGAGGATTAATTACTATGGTTCTCTGTAAGGCATTGTTTAGAAATCCTGTTTCTTGACTATTGTGTGACAAGCAGTGTAAGTACACACTATGTATGATACACAGTGTGGATTATACACATTGCATGTATGAAAATATGCGTTGTGTGTACCTGGGGAAATATGAGAAACTTTATGTGAAAGATTTCACTCAGGCCTCCACACTCTAGCCCAGATATGTTGAAACTTGCTTTTGTCTATTATACTTTTTCTCTTTTTGTATTCATTTGTTCTTTAGTTGTTGCTATAGACTGAATACTTGTGTTTCCCAAAATTTGTGTGTTGACTCTTATCCCCAAAGTGATGTTATTTGGAGGTGAGGTCTTGAGGAAGTGATTAGGTCATGAGAGCAGAGCCCTCATGAATGGGATTGGTGCCCTTATTATAAAAGAGACTACAGAGTGTTCCTTCCCCACTTCAGCCATGTGAGGACACAGGTAAAAGATAGCCATCTATTAATCAGGAATCAAGCTCTCACCAGGCACTAAATCTGCCAGCATCTTGATCTTGGACTGCTCAGTTTCCAGAACTGTGAGCGATATATTTCTGCTATTTACAAGCCACTCAGTTTATGATATTTCGTTATAGAAGCCTCAATGGACCAGGAGAGTTGTGATTAAGATCTAAATGAAAACAAGTAGCTGAACTCTTCCTTTTGACTCTGTTCCTTATTTGCACATGGTTTTGTTTGTTTTCCCTTAATAAATTTCAAACTCAGCTCCAAAGAGAAAATTATTCTTACCAGATTGTTCATCAATGTACATTGCAACAAATTCAAACTCTTCTAAATATAGATCTCGCTTGCTCGCTCCTCCACATCCACTTTCCAATCTTGCCAGCGATGCTCTTGACTCAGTGGGCTATGTCTACAGGACTCCCATGCACTCTGGCTTCTAACTGAGTTGCACTAATGGTAAGCCCCAGTAGGAAATCTGAAGGATGAAGAAGAGATAGGTCAGGAAAATTATCCTCAGGCTTCCTCCCAGTAGGGTCAACACAGGTTAGCTGTGTTCCTAGACTGAAGACAACAAATCCTCAAAGCCTTTTCTTTCCTGTATAACCAATAACCTCACCTCCCCTTCATTTTTTCATTTCTGCTAGTACTGGAATCTGCATTAACGTTTGAGGTTCCACTACACCTCACTTATATCATTATAACTAGTACCTATATGAATAAAACCTCTTTAAATTGTTTTAATTTGCATGTGTCATCTGTATCCAGTTGAGATCCTGACTGACACATTTTCAGAGTCATAGGATACATTATTTATATAGCATGTCCTTAAGGGTACATTAATATGCTTGAAATCTAAGACAATTTTAATAGTCATCTAATAACTTTGTTTAAGCAGCCAGCTGATAATGTGTTAACATCCAGTAAGATACTGAATAATTTCAGTTCTCAAGAGAAGCCACAGGACAAACCCAAACATAATTTGGGTTTATCACTTATAGACAAAGCATTTTCCAAGGAGTTACTTCAAAATTAATAATTTGATTTATGCCACAATAATAATTTATTGAATGTTAGAAGGCCATCATCTGTGGTCAAGTGTTCTAACTCCATATAAACGCATCATCTAACCCCACACAAAGGCATTTAAAAATAAATTTAAACAGTCAAAATTTTTTTGTTAATTACTCTTCCCTATATTCAGAAAAATAAGGAGGTGGCACTATTTCAAAATTTCTTTCATTGTTTTTTAAATAATAATGTTAAATTTAGATGTCCTCAAAAATAGACAATACAGCCAAAAAAAAAAAAAACTCAGGAAAAGCACGATTAAAATATCTTTTGTTTCACATTTGTGAAATATGTCACAGTCATTATGAGATTGAATTAATAAAACCTAGATGGAAAACTAAATTAATTGGAAAAAAACATTAGTTATTTCAGTTGAAACTTAAGTATATTATTTACTTTACTTTAGTTATGTTTTCCAAACTGGGGCCTAATTTACTAATTTGTTGATTTCCCTTCCCAGTTCCACATTGTTAATCACTCAGTTTGTGAAGTATAGGCCTATAGGGTCTGTGCGTTTGGCTCAATTGGTTGGTATATTTCCCTGATGAGCCAAGGATCTATGCCTAGTCCCAACAGGAGTTACTTAGTTTCACACAGAAACAATAACTACCTAATGTATCTTTAATTTCAATACAAACTGGAAAAAATCAGTTGATCCGTATACAAGCTTACCTTCATCTTTGCTTGAGAAACTAGTTTCTCTATTCCAGTATTAATAGTAATTATAATAATAATAATAAATCATTTAGTTTACCATTTTCCTGAATACATCATGTTCACCTTAAGCTCTCTCATGTGGAGGTTGCTCATTTCCCACATCTCACAAATTTGGGGGTCAGGAGGTAATGTAAGCATACCTTTCATCCCTGCTGCCAAAATGCTCTTTCTAAATCATTACTTCTTCACACTTTTGTAAAAGCATCACTACATTTGAAAAAATATTAAAAAGAAAACTCATAAATTTCATCCATATTCTACCTATGTATTTTACAAAACTTGTGTGTGTGTATACACACACACATACAAGTATGGTAAAACAGTAATTGTTTGGAAATCACACACACAGACACACAAACACGTTTGAGAGTAAGTTGTAAATGAGGTGCTCCTTTACCTGTGAGTAATAGTGTGTGTTTCTTGAAAGGGCATTCTCTTAAATAACCACAGTTCAATGATAAATATCCAAAAACAAACTTGATAAAATACTATGTATATAATATATAGATTTTATTTCACTTTTACCAATTGTCCCACTAATGTTCTTTTTGTCTTGTCCGGGATCACATGATGCCATTTTTCATTTTTCTTTAGACCACTTTAAGATACTGTAGTTTCTGAATCTTTCTTTGCTTTTTCGTGACCTGATACTTTTACTGAGATCCCTTCACTCTTGCTTATTCATTAAATAACTGAGTACTGGGTTTATATCTACTTTTTCCATACTGGCATCAAGCTGGGTAACTGGAACATGACTGGACATCACCTCTAGTGCTATTCACCTTCTTTCATTCAGCACCCACTTCACCTGGCTACATTATGGACATAGTCAGTCTCCAAAAGTGTTCCCATTTCTAAAATATTACTTGTCGTTCCTGCATAACATCATTCTTGCTGTTATACTTATTGTCCAATTTCCAAAGAACTCAAATCTCTCTTGTATTTCTCCTCATCAGATTCTCCTGTCTTCATTTTCTTCCATGTTCAGTGAATATTTCGTAGTATATCAATCAACCTAAATCTTGTCAGTACTTTAAGTTCCTTTGACCCATCCATTTCAGTGTCCTCACTTGACAAAGCACTCCTTTCAGATTAATCAAATGTTTTCCGACGTCTTGCCTCTGTTATAAAAGCAGGCAGAATTGTGACACTCTAAATTTATGATCCAAGATCAATTAGGCGATTAATGCTTCCAGTCAATCCTTCTTTCTCTTTTTCCTTCAAAGGAAATAGAAATAAGCCCTGTGGGCAACCCAACATGCAAACTGGCCTGGTACAGGCACAACCGCCAACAAATTCTCTTGCAGTGCATACCACCTTCATTTTTTGAGTGATCCCTGCTTCGTTACCAATGACAAACCTTACCATGCTTTAATATTCCTGTCTCATGTTAAAGATTATTGAGACAGCCAATCACCAAACTAATATCACTTCAAATTCAGAAATGGTGCCCTCTTTTAAAATTTTTCCTTAAGCCCCTCCCATCTTCCCCATATTAAAATGTTCTTTGTTTTTCCATGGTGTGTGCTTCACCTTGCTGTAGCAAACTAAATAAACCTAACATTGTGTCCATACAAGTGTGTTCTGGATGAGTTTTGGTTGTGGGGGTGGCTGACACCTCCTTGACTCATTTCTACCCCCTCTTACTGTTTTTGAACCTTCTTTGCTCATTTTAAACCTTCTTTGTTCTTTTCAATAGTGGCCTTGCCACTTTCCTTTTCCCTTTCCCTTTCGTCCATAAGATGCCCTCCTATTTTCCAAAGAAAATATAAAAGTCTTTAGATAATAACTTTTTCTGGCTGTATCATGGAGAATGTGTTGCAAGAGAGTTAAACTTGAGGTAAAAAAAAATGATTTACAGTTTCGGGCAGGAAATGACAATAGTCTGGAGGAGGTCCCTAAGGTGGAATTGCAGAGAAATGGACAGAATCCAGGAACATTAAGGAGGTACAATCATAAGGCGGAAAGCCAATTGCTGCTGCACTTCGTTCTTAGTAAAGATTCACAGATTTGAGACGGCTTGGAAGAGCAGATAAGAGTTACAGTGAACAAGAGTATGGGTTGCGTGTCTATGATACTGGAGCAGACATTTTGTTAAACGAGCAGACCCTTCATGAGGATAAAAGTCATGAGACTTTACACAAAACTTGTGAGGCCTGCCAAAGTTCTTTCTAAAGTGATGAAGAAGAAATAATCTATAGAGTATGGCGAAAGACACAAAATATATATATATGTTTTTTTTTCCTGAGTTGCTCTATATTGAATTTAGCTCATTCACTGTGTTCCTTATGCAAGTTATTTTATTATTTCTCAATTTTTCCATTTTATTTATTTATTTATTTATTTATTTATTTATTTAATAATTTTTTGTGAGGAAGATCAGCCCTGTGCTAACATCTGCCCATCTTCTTCTTTTTTTGCTGAGGAAGGCTGGCCCTGGGCTAATATCCGTGCCCATCTTCCTCCACTTTATATGGGCCGCTGCCACAGCATGGCTTGCCAAGCGGTGCGTGCCCGGGATCCGAACTGGCAAACCCTGGGCGGTGGCAGCAGAGCGTGTGCACTTAACCACTTGCGCCACTCGGCCAGCACCTCAATTTTTCCATTTTAGATAATATAGACTGCCTTCCTACTGTGTAATATCATGTCTCTTTCCACCACCTGCCTCCCTCCACACTCACAGACAACTGAAATCTACACACATATACAAAGACTTTTCTCTGTGCAACTCTGTGCACAGCTCTGTGCAGCTTGGAAAAATATCTGTGAAAATTATTTCAAGCTTTGGATAATGAATTATTCCTCCAGACTGGATACGTGTTTGCATCTTTCAGGCAACGGGGCAACCGTTAGTCCAGGACTATTTTAATTAAATTCATGGCTTAGTTTTTTTGTCTTGTTTTGTTTTTTGTGTGTAACATGAGGGTATGTTTATGAGGATAACTTTACATGGATATTCAATTTATTTCCGTGATTATGCAGTAACACTTTCCTCACAGTCCCTTAAGATTGGAAGGTGGGACTTATTTACATTGACAGGGAATAAATCTGTGGAATCTCAGCTATAAGGTGTTTGTCTCCTATTTGACCTTTCCTTGGTTTGGGGCCTCACTCTTTATTCCCAGAAACCTAAAAAAACAAAGAAAACCAAAGCCCAAACCAAGTTCCATAAATTACGCCAAGGCAAACACTGCTCTGGTGCTCTGCCTATCTCTGTGGGTTCCCATTGTAGAGGAGGAAAAATCACTTTCCCTCTACGCTTCTGAGTTCTTGGCTGAGATCCCTATAGCAAAAAGACAGACTAACAAGAGAAAAACAGTTTATTAATGTGTGCAGCTCACATCACAGTAGAAACCTAAACCAAAATAACTCAAAATGGTGGCTTAGAATTCCAATGTATATTGCATCTTCAACAAATAACAATAAATTTCTAGAAAAATGACAGTAGAAAAGGGTTTGGGGTAGAGGTAGTAAATAGTGGAGAAGGAACTAGGAAATTAAGAGTTAGTGTAACTCTTTGTTACACTAACAAAGTTTTGTAAGGTTTGTTCGTACGGATTTATCCACCTCAATTCTCTGTTTCTGGTAATAAGAATCTCTTCCTTCTTCCTAGTACGTACGGGGAGGGCAGCTTTCACATGGGAGTTTTATTTCCTGCTTTCAGGAAGAAAAAGAGTGTCAGAGTGCCCTTCTTACACTTGCTGTTTCTCAAGTGCCTTTAACTCAAAATAATCAATATGCCAAAGCGGCATATTTTGGAGTGAAATGGTCTGAACACTTTCATCATCTTATCTTAGATTTTAGCCAAGTAAATACTCACCGTCGTGCAAAGTTTTCAATGTTTACTGAAAAATACGTATTTTTCTTCTTTAATTTACATTGCTTTTTAAAATATTGTGGCTGGCTAAGTACATTTCTTCAAAATACATGTAGATATACCTAGACAGTCATATATTAGAAAGGACAATCTCAGTAACACTGACATTGTTAGGCTATAAATGACATTGAGTCTACAATGAATAGTTTAAAGATGAGCTTTCCAGAATGTATAATGCACAAATGTTATATATTTTTTAAATGTATGTATGTGTGTATAAATATGCAAAAATATACACATATATTACAGTGCTAATTTTAACTTACAAATAACCGATAATATGCTTCCTAAAATAGCCAATCTGAACACTTGTTATGCATGATAAACCTATAATGGAGACACCAATAAAAATGTTCATCCTAAATTATAAGCAAATCTTTTCAGAAAGTCATAGTTTTTAATAGCACAGCTATCTTTTAAATTGACAGTTTCTTGAATTAGAACTTAGGGAGTTTATCTCATAACAATTTCAATTGTTTCCTTGTGGAAAATATAAACATCGTTGTGGATTTTTTTTAAAACATTTTTGTTGTCCCAACTTAATCATGGTTTTAGGAACTTCTTTTATTATAAATGATACCCTCTCTTTAGAATGTAGTGATCCATGAATACAGCCAAACCACCAAATTTATTTAAGGAAACACAGTAGTGCTGATTCTCCAGATGACTGAAAAACTGAATCTTACGGATGCTTTTAGCAAGTATTCAGAATCAATCATATTGGTCTAGATTCAAAAGAACTATATGTATACAAAATAAAGGTCAACCTGTTTGCAGTACTAGTCACAAAACCACATGTTCATTTGTTTAGTTTATTTCACAATACACATTTATTTCTTTTACAATTTTGACCATATTTTGAACTCTTTTCATCAGTAAGTGTTATCTGTCAATAAATAAAACCTATCTTCTATATTCCTGGGCTTTGAAGTATATTACAGAATTTATTAAGAAACATCCTTGGGAAACATCCTTTGGGTGTTTCTCTATCAATGATGAAATTAATCCTAAAGATTATTTTTTACAATAGGAGCAAACCTTTTATTTATTCAGGCTATGTAATTTATGTAGTTTTTTTTTAAATTAATTTATTTGCTTTTCCCCCAAAGCCCCAGTAGATAGTTGTATGTCACAGCTGCACATCCTTCTAGTTGTTGTACGTGGGACGCGGACTCAGCATGGCCGGAGAAGTGGTGCGGCAGTGCACGCCCGGGATCCGAACCCAAGCCGCCAGTGGTGGAGTGCACACACTTAACCGCTAAGCCAGGGGGCCGGCCCAGGCTATGCAATTTAAAAACTAAAAAACAGTAGCTTTGTTGTTTATTTTATATAGAATTTTTTAAAAATCTGCTAACCCACTGATAGATAAATCCATTTTTTTAGCAATACACGTCAGGTACATATCCTCTCTTTAAAAATAACAAAGTAAAAAGAAGAAAGGAAGGGAGGAAGGAAAGAAGGAAGGAAAAAAAGATGGAAGGATGGAAAGAGGAAGGAGGGAAGGGAGAAAGGAAGGGAGGAAGGAAGGAGAGCAGGAGAGAAGGAGGAAAACAAAAAGAATCTAAGAGCTTTATTTGTGGGCCAATGAATTCATGATTTTATGAAAAGTTATTTGCAAAATATGACCACCCACACAGAGTATTTTGTATTACAATTTTGAGATTTGAGGACTATATTAGAAAACTAAAATGTGTCACAATTAGTTGAATACTTGAGTTTATCATCTACTACATATTCACAGATTAAGTACTAAGAGATGAAGATATGAGGATGAGGCAAATTTGAAATTCTTCTCCATCCCAAAGAAAGTGTAGCAGAAGATATTTCTATATGCAGCCAACAATGAATAAAAATAACCTGATACACAAAATCCCTAAAAAAAAATATTTCCAGCACCATCCTCTATCACCTAGACAGTTTTTGGCAGATAACCAAATACATTCTATTATTTTGAAATAGTTTCCCATGTTCCTTTTGAAACATGCTTTTGTCCTACCTTGTTGCATTATTTTCAGCAGTTTTCTCTGAAGTTTTGGGGGGAGTCAGTGATATTTGACATAGACCATAAAATAAATATTTGTTGAATAAATGAGTGAATGATAAGGTTTTCAGATGAGTTTTTCTAATTTGAATAATCAGTAGTTAATCAAATAGAGGAATTTTGAGTAAAATATCCAAAGCAGAGAAAAATTATCCCCAGTTAGAGCTATGCTTTTCTTTTTTCTTTGAACAAATCAGGCATTGTCTTGTTTTAGGGATTTTGGACATGATGTAGTTGAAGCTGGGTACCTGAGGGTTGTTGTAAATATTCAATAAGAACATGGCTACCCTTTGACATTGTTCCCAACACACACACACATGAAAAGAAGTTAATATGTGCATCATTACAATTTTGTTAATTTGCTGTTTTCTTGTTTAACCTGAGGGGTGACTCAAGGGTCACCAGGATTTATGAGCTTGTTTTGCAGAAGAAAAAGAACACCTTTAAGGAAATTACAAACACCAGATAACCAGCCACCAGCTAGTTACCCAGAAGTCTGGTTGCCCAAGGGCCTATCTGGAGTGAAAGAAACACAGATTTCCCCTTCATTTCTCTAAAACTCCTCCTCCCAAGCCCCTCAGCTCTATAAAGATCCCCTGCTTTCTTCTTTCAATAAGGTGGATTTGAAAGAACCTATTCTCTCTCCTTCTTATTTTGGCCAATTCAAATACACCTTTCTCTACCTCCAAGCACTGGTGTCTCAGTGATTGGCTAACTTCACATGGGGCACATGAACTTGACATTAAGAAGTTTGTTATCATAGTCTCTAACTGGAACCATAAAGAGCAGCGTTTCTTCTTGGCTAACTCCTTCAAGTCTTTTCTCAAATGCTACTTAGTGAAGCCGTCCTATCTAAAATTGTAACCTTCTATCCCAACACTCCTTATTTTGCTTCCTTGCTTTATTTTTCTCCCTCAGCTTTATCACCACTAGTATATTATGTAATTTCTTTTTTTTTCACTTGGTTTGGTATTTGTCTTCCACCTTTGGAAGGCAAGCATTTCTCTGTCTCTGTCTCTCTCTTTTTTTTCACTGCTCTAAACAAAGTCTCTAGAAGAGAATCTAAGCCCTCAATAAAAATTCAGTAAATGAATGAACATATTCTTCTTAATAAAATATAAAATATAGAAAGCTCTCAATTAGTCTTAATTGTTGATGTTATTATTGCATTTCTATCACTCAGGATAAGCTAGGTTTTACTGAATTAGCAAACAAATCCAAAATTTCATTAATTATCATGACAAAGGTTTATCTTTTGTCCACATTAAGTATCCAATACAAGTCTATGGAAAGCTCTGTCATCATAGTCACACAGGGACATAGGTTAAGAGAGTAATTATCTTAATACACAGTCTGGAGCATGTTGAGATATTCGCTCCCAAATAAAGGGCCAGTTGCTATGCCTTGTACCTTGTACTATGAAGAAAGAGACACAATTCTTGATGGGCCCCTTTTGAAAGCAGAAGTGACAAAATTTAATTTGCATGTGCCGTTTCCTCTCCTGGAATGCCCTTTCCCAGATTTAACCCATTTACCAAGTGAATTATTAGGCTTTCAGTTTTAGATGGGGTGCAGAGGAAAAAAACACTCCTATCAGGTTCAGAATGCAATGTGAGCTATTCCGCTTCTTTGACCAAATGATCCAGTTTATCTGATCTTGTTTCAAGTTTCTCTGGCAGGTAAGAAAGCTTTATGGAACCTCTGCCAATTACTGATAGGAGTATCATAGCACAGACCCCTGGAGCTTTAGAGAAGATTCATGATCTCTTCTTGAGAAAACTATTCCCCTTTTTAAAAACAGAAATCAGCTTACTACTGAGCTATTATAGAGACTGAATGCTTTACCAAGAACCCATGAGCCTGAGTTATCCATCATAATATTGATGTAATCCTTAGTTGAAAGTAAATTTATGGCATGTAGCAGGACTCTCTCTTGGATAGGAGATTGGATTCCCAATGGTCCTGGAAGAACAAGTAGTTGCTTAAGTAAGCAGTTAAGAGTCCTATGAACCTATTCTTGCTTTAATGCTCCCTTTAGTCAATGATCTCCTATAAAGTTCCCTATAAGCAGCTTAGTGAAGAAACAAAAACAAAAACAAGCACATGTTTGTATATTTTAACCAATTTCTCCCCTCTCTCTTCATCCTATCACTTTACTTAAAATTTATCTGCAATATTTAACTTTGCTTTTTAGTCTTTAGACAAGATATCAAAGAGATATTAGTACTGAGTTTAGTAAGGTCAAACACTGTCCAGATATGGATAAAGAGACTTCTGGAACTATGTGCCCATAATTTTAGAGACACGGTAAACATATCTTCATTTGCACTAGGAATGAGTTGATAGTTTTAGGTAAAGGAACGGTGGAGTTGTTGCTGTTTAATAGCTTTAGTATAGATAGAAGTTTGTATGGGTTGACAAAGTGTATGACCATGCTAGATAAAATACTGGCAACTCAGCATAATTTCTGTCACCTTTGCCTTCTTTCCTAGAAATACCACATGGGAGAAGCTTGAAAATGCATTTCCCAAAATCTCTTCCCAATATGTTCCCAGAATAGGAGCTGAGAATAAAAAATTTAGAAGATGGAAGAGAAGGAAATCTCATTCTCTGGCAATAACTGTACATAGGCAGTTGAAATCCTAGGCTCTGGCTTCCAGAATTACTGAGATTAATCTATTTTCATGCTACAGACATATAGAGTCATTTTGGCAGTTTCTCTGCAATTCTTATGGAATATCTTTTGCCAAAGAATTTTTAAAATGAGTGCTGATTTATATAACATTATTTGAATAGTAATTATTGAAAATTAGAAATGGAAATATTATATCATATGTAGTTAATTTCTATGTTCAGATGAGTAGAAATAAAGAATTTTCACTTTATTACCAAAACTGAAAAAAAAACAAGAAATATTTTATTTCTGTAAACATATCTGTGTAGTCAGATTAAAAGCAGAATTTTGTCTAACATTTGGAATCATAAAAATACAATTAACAAATCTGTTAATTAGGCTAAAGGCTATGGTACTATCATTCAAGATAATTATCTGTAAAGTAATTAAAATTCCATAGATTCACCAGAACTGAAAAGTAAACCAAAATAAGTGTGGTTTGAGTCTTGAGTACAGTTAAAGTAGAGAATTTATGAAGTGTGAAATACAAGCATATTTGTGAAGTTTATGAACATTCTCTCTTAAAAGAAAGATAAATTATGGTAATTAAAAAAATCTAAAATCATAAAGCAATAATTTATGTTAAACAGTTAAAATATACCACAAATTAATGCAACTGAAAAGCTTCTCCCTTTTTATCAGCTATGTATTTACTGGCGTTCTGTATAAAAATATAAATTTATATGCCAATTCATATGTATGCATATGCCTGAGTCTATATTTGTATTCACCATATATACTCTTCAAAAAAAAGAAAATCTCACTTATTTTAGAATTTTTCCTTTTTTCTGTCTTAACTTAAAAGTAAAATATTTTAATTTTAGTTTTTCTTTTTAATAGATTAAATATTTAAAACAAAGGAATATACAGCATGCCAGATTATTAACACATTTACTTAGAAAAATAACTAAAGAAAGTTGGTGAAAATATATAGAAAAGATGTCATGCAGTCTGTAAATACACTGTCTTTTGAAACAATGCAAATTGACCATATCTTAATAACAATGAAAATAATATAACTTTAAAAGGAGACATGTTGCAGACATAATTCTGAATACACAGAATTAAGAATAGAAATAAATAATAAAACTAGTACAAAAAGAGACTGCATTATGCCTAAAGCCTGAGCTTCCTTACTAGAGATGGTGTGCTTGGGAAAATGACTCTAGGAAACTGGTCATTCATGAATTCAGTAGAAGCGGACAGCTTAAAAGTTGCTGGAAGAGTTAAAAATTACTGGTGTCTGCTGAGCAAGCGCTCTATAGCTGTGTTATGAAACAAAAGAGCATAAAGAAAATCTTGCTTGAATGGTAAGGGGAAGCTCTCAAAGGCCAGTGGGAGTCTAAACCTGTTCAGGTGGTATCATTGGCGGTGAGACATCTTTATAAAGGTTTCTGGTTCCAAATGTAAGAAGCTTGGAAATCACCACTCCAACTTAACAACAAGTAAAAAGCTGAACAGACTAAAAAATCAACAACTCTTTTTGGATCCAGAAGAGAGAGGAGACCTGCTGCCCACAAGACTGGAGAGAGATAGGTGAATATAGGGAGTCTAAGCTTTCCAGAGCAGAGATTCATGAGCAGAAATTCTCACAGAGCCAGTACCAGGATAGGAAAACCTGATCTGTAAATTGACACATTGCTGGAGGTTCAGTGTGGACAGTCTGAAAGTTAAAACTCCATGGGGACCCATGGGGAGGGGTCCCCACAACATTGTGAAATTTACCTCCAGTAGCTCAACCAGATTACTGCAATAAATATTTGAGAAAAATATTTTTTTCTAACTGACCTGGGGAGGGGAAATATACAACTCCAGCTAGCTCTAGCCTCCCAGATAGTAGAAGGGAAATACTCAACTTCAGCCCACTCTAGCCCACACAACTAAGGGGGGAGAAGAAGACTGAGAAACACTTGTGAAGTTCACAGCCCAGAGGCATAAGCTCACTAAAAGACTGAGAGGTAATCACAGGATTAGACAAGGTTTCCCTACCCCCCATACCTCACCACCACGTTACTAAAGGCCTATTCATGGCAGTTCCCGTTACCAGTACATCATGTTCAGCTATCAAGAAAAAAAAATTACAAGGCATACCAAAAAGCAAAAAAACACAATCTGAAGAGAGAGCAAGCATAAGAACCAGACATGGCAGGGATGTTGGAATTATCAAACTGAGAATTTAAAACATTTATGATTAATATGCTAAGAATTTTAATAGATAAAGTAGACAGCAGGCAAAAACAGATGGACAATGTGAGCAGAGAGATGGAAATCCTAAGAAAGTATCAAAAAGAAATGCTAGAGATCAAAAACATCTTACAAAAATAATGCCATTGATGGGCTTATTAGTAGACTGGACACTACCGAGATTAGAATCTCTGAGCTAGAGGAAATATATCAATGGAATTGTCTAAATTTGAAAAGGTAAACACAAGAAAGACTGAAAAAACAAAAGAATACCCAAGGACTGTGGGACAACTACGAAACGTACAACATATGTATAATGGGGACATAAGAAGGAGAAGAAAAAGAGAAAGGAGCAGACCACATATTTGAAACAATAATGATGAGAATTTCCCCCAAACTGATGTCAGACAACGAATCACAGATCCAGGAACCTCAGAAAACACCAAGCAGGATAAATGCTAAAAATAAACTACAACTAGGCATATCATTTTCAAATTACAGAAAATCTAAAATAAAGAAAAAATCCTGAAGTAAGCCAGAAGGGGAAGAAAGCACTTTGCCTATAGAGGAACAAAGATAAGAATTACGTCTGATTTCTCCTCAGAAACCATGCAAGTAAGAAAGCAGTGGGGTGAAATATTTAAAGTGAAAAAAAACACCAATCTGAATCCTGCAAAATTATCCTTCAAAAGTGAAGGAGAAATAAAGACTTTCTCAGACAAACAAAAATTGAGGGACTTTGTCGGCAGTAGTTCTGACTTCCAAGAAGTGTTTAAGAAAGTTCTGTAGAGAGAAGGAAAATAATGAGGTCAGAAACTTGGATCTACATGAAGAAATGGACAACACTGAAGAAGGAATAAGTGAAGGTAAAATAAAAACTTTTATTTTTCTTATTCTTAATTGACCTAACAGATAATTTGTTCAAAATAATAACAATGTATTCAATTATATGTGCTTATATTTATATCATATATATATGCTCATATATTCTTATATATAAGTGAAATGAATGACAGCAATGATACAATGAATGAGAGGATGACACTAAGATTATTTGATATTATAAGGTACTCACACTACCTAAGTGGTATAGTGTTATTTGAAAGTAGACTTGGATTAGTTGTAAGTGTATATTGCAAACTCCAGGGCAACCAATAAAAAAGGGTAAAAAAGTATAACCATAATGCAAAGAAAAAATGGAATCATATAAAATGCTCAATTAAAATTACAATGTGCAGAAAAAGAGTGGAAGATAAAAATAGGAAGAAAGAACAAAGGAAACAGATAACAGTAACAAATACTGTAGATATTAACCCAGCTATATCAATAAGCACTTTGAATGTCAGAAGTCCAAAATGCATCAATTAAAAGACAGAGATTGTAAAAGTGGATCAAAAAACAAGACCCAAGTATATGTTGTCTACAAGAAACTTACTTTAAATATAAAGACACATACAGATTAAAAGTATATGGATGCAGAAAAATATACCATGCTAACACTAATCAAAAGAAAGCAGAGAGAGCTATATTAATCTCAGACAGAGCAGATTTCACAGCAAGGAAAGTTATCAGGGATAAAGAAGACATTGCATAATGATAAAGGGGTCAATTCTCCAAGTATAAGGATTCTTAACATGTATGAATTAACAACAGAGTATCAAATTACATAAGGCAAAAACTGGTAGAACTGGAAGGAGAAATAGATAAATCCACTTTAATAGTTGGAGACTTCAACACCTCTCTGTCAGAAATGGACAGATCTAGTAGACAGAAAAGCAGTAAGGTCAGAGTTGAACTCAACACCATAACCAGTCAACTGGATATAATTGACACCCGTAGACTACTTCATCCAATAACAGCAGAATCTATATTTTTTTCTCAAACTCATATGAAACATTCACAAATACACATCTTAACAAAAACAATAAAAATATCTAAGCAAAGCAAAACAAACAAAATCCACCAAAACCTAGGAACATAAATATAAGAGAATTAAAGAAGAAAAAAATACCTTCATTCAATAAATATTTATCAAGTTATTTTTATGAAGCAAATATTATTTTAGCCATTGGAGACACAATGTGAACAAGAAAAAGTCTCCATTTCCTTGGATTAAACATTCTATTGTGTTGGGAGAGACACTAAATAAGTAAACAAATAAATTAACACGACATTAAAATTATGTAAAAGGGCATGCAAGTAGATAAATTAGATTTAGTGAGTGGTCATAGAAGACCTCACTGCAAAGGTGCCTTTTAAGATAAAATTATAGGCCTAGAACTTGAAAATAAATGCAATATTCAAAAATTAAATAAATAAATCAGGCAGAACAATAAGAAAAGAAGACCAAGAGAGAAAGCACAAAACTATAAAGTTAGAAATGAGAAGGATTCGGAGAGTAGAAATCAAATAAATTTAAGAATATGATGCGCAACCATTGGTTATAAATTGGATATCCCCACGGAACAATAAGATATTGAAAAAAAAATACCTTATAAGTGAACCATGGAAAGAAGAAATAGAAATAATAATATAGTCTTAGAAGAAATTTTAATATTTTCAGGATTTTCTCATAAAAAAAGCAAAGCCATGGTCATTTTGTAGATAAATTCTTTCAAAATATTTAAGGTATAAAAATTTTAATGTCATTAAATTGTTTCAGATTTTATAGACTTCCAATTGATTTTATGAAGCCATTGTGGAATAAATAATGACAAAGTTAATACTTGGTTACAATTATGATCAATTTAATTCAGTAATATCGAGAATAAATAAGAAATAAAATATTAGAAATAGTATCCAGCAGATTTTTGAAAGAAAAATATCTCATAACCAATGATAATTTATTCCAGGCAGGCCAAGAATTTTCATTAGTAAGAATATACTTTTCTATATAAATATGTAAATGTGGAAAACCGTATGATTATCTCAAATGATACAAGGCATTTGATACTTTTTAGTACTAATTTCTAATTACTAAATTACTGTAGCATACAGTGAAAAAGATTAATCTTTCTTAACATTACCTATCTATCTATCTATCTATTTATCATCTTCCTCTAAATTTTCTAATGGCTGTATGCATTTAATTTAATGGTGAAATGCAAAAGTTGCCTTAGTTTCAGGAACAGAAATTGATATCTATTTCAAACATTATTATTTAATATTTTTAGGGAATGTTGGAATATTCTCTGGAAATTATTAGAATCAATAAGAAGGCTTAATGAAGTACTGATTAACAATTAATTATTTAATTAATAATTGATATAATTACTGGTTTAATATACAGTTGAAGAAAGATTCTGTTCATCATAACAATCAAAGTCGTTTAAAAAATCTAGGAATAATATATCAAATCTGTGAAGAGGAAACAAACTGAACTTTTCCTGAGGCATATAAAAAGACATTGAAGGTAATGACAGCACCTTGTGCAGTGAAGGAGAGTATCAGTATATAATATGACAATTTTACAATTGATCTGAGTACAAATAAACTCATAATTAAAGGTTACATTAAGTGTTTAGGAATGGGAAAAGTTATTCCAATGTTTATTTTGAAGAATGAACCAGAGACATTTCATTGTAGATATTTACTGAAGGAACTTGCCCTACTAAATGTTAACTATTTTAGAAAGCTACAGAAATTAGAAGTGTTATGTTAACACAGAAAGACAGAAAGTACAATGGAGCAGGAGAGAGATTTCAGAAAGACTCAGTACTACGTGATAAATTAATTGGTGAGAAAACATGCATAGTATATCGAGTGGTATTAGCAGTACTGACTAGTTATGTGTTTAAAACAAAAAATAAATACCTGGATATTTGAAAAGAAATAAAAACTTGAGTCTTCTTTTTTAAGCTCCACATAAATCAAATATTTAACAATTCATGTAAATTATTATGTGACAGGGACGGTAATCGCATCCACAATAAAAATGTAATTTTCTTGATGTTTAAATTGACTTTCTTTAAGAACAACTTCTGAGTCTACTCTGGTTTTGGTCATAGGCTAATATTGGCTGTCTACCTCTCTGAAAATGCAAGCTTATGTTCCCTGAGAAATCTTCCTTTGGAAGGGCAATATCCAACTCCAGCCCCATCTAGCCTTCCTGTCTTACCTAAGGGGAGAATGTGGGACTGAGAAGTACTGCTGAAGGTCAGAGCCCAGGGGCACATGCTTACTAAAAGACTAGACCTAGTTATAGAATTATAGTATGCTTTCCCTCCCCAACACCTTACTGCTGCATCCACAGTGCTCCTCTGTAATAACAAGGAAATACAACAGAAAGAACTACACATTTCAGATCTTATTTAAGAAGAAATCTCTAGTAAACCCAGCTACAACATGCTAGACAAAAACAAGGACACAAGAGGAAATTTTAGCCTCTGACACCTATAGCTACAGCAAACAGTAGACACAGCAAACCTCTAACCAGATAAACATAAAACCTCACACGAAAGGCCTATCTACCTCAGTTCCTTTTATCCAGTACATCATATCCGGCTTTCAACAAATATTTATAAGGCACACTAAAAGACAAAAAAAAAAGTCATTTTGAAGAGACAGAGTCAGCATCAGAACCAGATACAGATATGACAGAAACGTTGGAATTATCAGACGAGGAATTTAAAATAACCATGATTAATATCTAAGGGCTCTGATGGAAAAAGTGGACACCATTCAAGAACAGATGAGTAATATAAGCAGAGAGAAGGAGACACTAAGAAAGAATTAAAAGGAGATGCTGTAAGTCAAAAACACAGCCACAGAAATGAAGAATTATAATTATCACTTCAGTTACTTAGCTAACAAATTTTGTTTGAAGTCTTTTGTATGAAAGTTTGTGAATGCCTGATCTGAGAACTTAATATGTATGTATTCTACACATCATTTTTATTTTGGAGTAAAATGAAAATTAAGAGTTATAGGGATTTTAATTTTCTTTTACTTGGTTTACAAATCTTAAACTCACTAGTTAACATTCTAACATAAAATAACATAAAACTAGTATAAAATTTAGAACTGTCTTCTCTTCATACATATATACATGTTTTTTTCTATGTCAAGAGTTAATAATTTGGTTCAACTCTAATTTTGAATCAAAAGCGTTATCTGGCTCTGTGACTACAAGAAAAAGGTCTCCATGCCAAAGTTGTGATTAACTTTATAGATGCAGGGAAATTATGGAAATGCATCATGCAAAATGCCTACTTGCCAAAATTATTCCATGACCTTGTGCTTAGGCTGAGTTTTAAATAATTCAGTGATGTATTGAATGAATAAATTTGTATTGCTTGTTACTCTAAACAGTCATGCATTCGCTTTTCCTTGCCATTTTTAATAAAGCCTAGTTTTCTAATATTCATGAAATATTGCATTTCAGTTAAATTACATAGG
The DNA here is from genome assembly GCF_020826845.1 of Diceros bicornis minor. Classification (NCBI taxonomy): domain Eukaryota; kingdom Metazoa; phylum Chordata; class Mammalia; order Perissodactyla; family Rhinocerotidae; genus Diceros; species Diceros bicornis. Next base: position 26,900,411 of record NC_080750.1, read on the forward strand.
TTTTGAGAAAATAGTTTGCCCTAAGCTGTTTAGTGTTGACACCAACTGTCATTTGCTTTTTCTTTGGTATAATGCCCAAGGAGGCTTTGAGTACAACCAATGCAAAGTACTATCACTCTTTAATGAGATACTTTTTGATCATGTGTAACACAACACTGTCTGAGAAATAGAATAATAAACTCAAACAATATTTTGTTTATGAGGGATATAACATCAAAATATGCAGACATTCTAAATAAACTTTTGCTACTTTAGTGGAAATTGTAAGTGAAAACTGTCCTAACTCTCCTGATTTCCAAGCCTATGCATGTCAACACCCTACATTTTCTCAAACTTTCTCTTTTTCTCTCACTCACCATTATCTATTTTCATGGTACACAAATAAACAGAGAGAACAAGTGGATTTTTGGATTACTGGATTAATTTGGCTTTTAAAATCTATAAACTCTCCTGTAGCTTTTACCTTTTACTTACCTGTTGAATCTGCCCTGTGTTTCATGACATTAATGCCTCAAGTAGTTTTGATGTTCTTCAGTTATTTCTTAACTGAATCAGGATATTAGTTCTCAAAAAAAACCAAAGACATTCTGTAACTACAGATAGCAGCAATAATCAATCTGGTTATGACGCCTGGTGCTTTTAACACACTATCCTATATTTAATTATATTACACATACTTAATGAACTGGGCTATTTTGATAGTAGCATATTTTCAGTCAATTTTGGGCATAATGGAATTATAATCTACCATTCCCCTTAAATAAAAGCAATACAAAATTGAAATATATAGTGTTTTACACTTGAAATAGCATGAATGAATAGTATCCACATATTAATAAGCACTTTCTAGTTGTCTTTTTAAAAATTTTTCGTATGTTCTATATGGTACCATTGGGTTGATAGCTTTGGATCATTTCACATTAAAATTATAGGCATTTTCATAACAAAACGTCCCTTTCAGCATCCTCACATTCACCTGAGCGCTCTGCTTCTGTCAAGGCAGGTGGTTTCAGGCAGCTGGAATTTGATGCCACAAAAGAATTTGAAATCTACTCCATTGCAGAGGACTCAGAAAAAGACACAGTCAGAATCTGCCCCAGGAATTTTGGAAAGCATTTTCATTTTTACAAAAAGCAAGGAAAAGCCACCCTATTCATTTATTCTCTTTAATTCACTTGATCTGCAAAGGAGAATCCATGAAAAATAGAGTAAATTCAAGTAGCACAAACTACCACTATACCTCTCATTTTCTTTCATGTAGAATATTAATAGACTAATATACAATAATATTGCCAAATTAGTGGAAAATAGTCTCCATATAAGGATTTTAATATTTTTTTCAGAGTGGTTTAAAAAAATATCTTGTTAACTTAGATAGCCATTTTCCTCAGCTTCTATGCAAAAAGACTCATCTCCAGCGACATAAATAGGCAGACTTCTAAGGTGGCCTCTGAGATTCCTGAACTCTGGTGTACATGCTCTGCATAATTTCCTTTTCTTGAGTCTGAGGGCAGCCAGTGAATATAATGGGATAGCAGCTCTCTTGATTATTACCTTTACTGGCAAAAATGATGTTATAGTCACTGCTATGATTATGTCACAAAGACTTCTGTTCTTCATACCAGACAAGAGACACTCTCCTCCTGGCTTTAAAGAAGTAAGCCGCCATGGTGTGAGACGATCAAGTAGCTAGGTCTAAGAGCTGACAACAACTCTAATAGACAGTCAGAAAAAATAAATGGAGACTTCCTTCCTACAACCACAAGGAAATGAGTTTTGCCAACAACTAAATGAGCCTGAGGAACACAAACATTAGAAGAGATCATAGGCCCTGCCAACACTGATGTAGGTCTGGTAAGATTTTGAGCAAAGGACCCAGCTAACCCATGCCCGGTGCTCTTACTTTCAGAAACAGTGAGATAAATGTGTGTTGTTTTAAGGGCTGAATTTGTAGTGATTTGGTGTGCTGTAATAGAAAATTAATACAGCATACAAGGATTTTAAATTTGAAGGGATATCAAAAATCATAAATATCTTTCAAAGTGTTTTTTCAATGTATAACATATTTATGTTATTTGTTTTAGTGTATTAGAAACTACAGATATCAATTCTAAATAATATACATTGGGAAATATCACAGCTTAGTATATTTATACACATATGTACGTCTATGTGTGTATGCACACACACGCATATATGCTTAGATAAAGGTACATACATACATGTCTACACATACCCACACATATAGACACAAACATCACAAATATATATCACTAAATGATATGCAGAGATATATAGCCCTAAATGAGAGAGTTTAAAATTGATCGACATTATGCCTCTTGATCAGAATCAGGAAAGAATGACTAAAAACGAAAATAGCAAGGATTGTGTACATAGCAAGTTCATTTACCATTTTCTAATGCAGAAAATCAATGTTGCTGATTACATATCTTTAAATTTCTACTATAATAAAATAAATATATTAAATATTTAATTGAATAATGAGCAATATGTCTTAGAACAATGTAATTTTTAATTTAAATTTTTAAAATAATTAAAAATTTTTAAAATAATTTTATGTTAAATTCTAAACTGTAAACAAAAATTAAATCAAAACTATGATCATCTTAGATCATTTATAAACTTAATAGGAATAAACATTTTAGTGCATCAAAACATATCAAAAATCTATTTTTAGTGTCTATTATTTTATATAATTAGTTCTTTATTATATTTTTTTATAGGAACTGTTTTACATTTTTAATGTAAGTAGGTGAGTTTTAACGTAAAGAAATCCATTGAAATATAAAGGTCTTTTCATATTTATATACATATTTTCAAAGTCCCCTAAATCATGGCATAACGTGGGAGTAGGAAAGAAATTAACTGTAAATAGTGACTCTTTTATGATAGGAACAGTATTTTGAGGAGAAGGCAAAATATCAACCATTGAAACAGAGGTCAAAGGTGTCTATAATAATATATGTTATTATAATAGATACTTCAACTGAAAAAAAAAATGGTAGTTTAAATTTACAAAACTTCTAAATGCTATCTTTGTTTCCCCCAGAAAAGATTTTAACTGTGATTACAATGCACAACTAGCCAAACATTTCTTGGCGTTATTTATTAAGTTAGCCTAATAAAACCATAGGAAAATGCCTTGGTCAATGCAGTAGTTTACTTCTTAAGAATAATTTTAGAGCCATCATGCATGTCTAATTCCAAAATGAATTTTTAATAAAATCTGTTTTATATGTATTGACGATATCATTGATTTTTATGTTCTCACTTAAAAATAATAGCATTCTCTTCCATTAGTGTCAGGTTAACTATAACATTGTTCTTCCCTACCTATGAGTTAATAAAAACTAATCTAAGATAACGCTTACCTTGCATTTGGAGGTTCCAAGGAGAAATGAAAACTTAGCTCTAGTTGGTCAATTCTGAAATTTGCACCACTGTCTAGCGTTGGGTAAAACTGTTTAAACTACAGTATTGGGTTTATTCTGTAAATGGGCTAAAATTAAAGGATCTATAAACAGACTAAAATTAAAGGATCTGAAATATTAATTGTGTTTATATTAGATATTCTTAATGGATTCATTTCTTATTAGAAGACAATCTGGTATAAATTATTCCTTTAATAAATAAATAAATCATATTTATTTAATGCATTATATTAAATTTTAATTAATTTATCATAATAATTCCCAAATAAATAAATCATTTCCGCAGATGATTGTATTTAAGTTATTGCTTTCATTTGACATACGTGATTCTTTTTTAATTTCTCATTTTACTTATATTGCAAGATTTCATAGAATTTTGAGGGGAGCTTTGTTTAAGATAGACTTGCTCTATTATAGATTACATGTTATAAAATTCCTCTTTACCAGTGTGCCTTAAAATCAAGCAATGGTGGGCATATGGCTAAATTCTTACTAGTTCTTATTTATTTGACTTTTGGTTTTTCTTTAGAAAAAAATATTAGATGTGATTTTATTAATTTATTTATGAAAATCTAAAATTCACACACTGTGAAAAATATATTTTTGTTGTTATTACTAACACTTAATTTAAACATATATAATGCACATTATATTATTGAATTCAAATTTATATTTTACGAGTACCTTTAATTTTGGCTGGTAAATTTTTATGGATAATAAATTACTCTTCATTCTTTGGTACATTTGAAATGCAATCCTTAATGAGTACGCTTGGGAACCTCATTGATATCCTAATCATCCAACTTTTATATGTGATGAATTAGACATTGAGAAGAATCTGAAATTTTTCTATTCAATGTGAATGTTGGTCCAATAGCTTGTTCAACATCAGTTAAGTATTTTGTTACTACAACTGTATTTCAGTTGATAAAATGAATGCTAACATTCTAGAATATTCGACTTATGCAGACTAATTTAAAGGGCCTATCATCTTGCAGCTGGAATTTCCAGCATACATGTTCATGTCATGATTCATAGTTATAGTTAATTTCTCAAGCAATTTTTTTGGAAATATTTTATAAGACCAATTATTCAATTGCCTGAATCTATGCAACTATTATTCCTTAAAATTATACATTTTACTGAGCACAATATATTTCACTGAATCATATTTACATACTCATTGTGCAAATCCACATTTTTCTTTATAGTTCATACTTTATTTTTTTTCTACATTATTTGTGGTCATAGAAAAGCCTTCCTAACTGGCATATCTAAAAATGTATAAAAAGGATTATAAAATGTTTTGGGGGTAGTAAGTCTCTTTTTTTCAAATTTATTTTCATAAAAATATGATAATTATATGTGAGCACATTTGATCTCTTACTGAATTCAACATCAGTAACGATATTAATGTAAGCTACAAATCTCAGTAGTGGGGTAAATTTTAGCAATAGGATATTTTCCTTTTTCCATAATAAAGACATTGCTTATTAGCATATATAAGGGATAAAATCAGAACTTCACAAAGTAGACAACTGTGTAATGTTAAAAAAGAAAAATGCCCTCATCAGTTAAAAAAATCTCGTCTTTTCTATTAATGGAAAAAAATTATGAGCAAAATATGTAAATGCTACTTTTTTCTGTGGTGTATAGTAGTAGTCTTTTAGTATTAACTATTTATTAGTAAAAATTAAGCTAATTATTAAACAATTCTAGAATGTAATTGCACAAAAATGACATACCCCAAGTTAAAAGCTGATAGATATATGGGAATGTAACTTTCTCTTGACTAAGTTTCTTTAGCTTATACTCACGTTTTCCTGTTTTGCTTTCTGTTTACCTTGTGTTTAAACTTAGACTGTCATCTAAAATGTCAAATAGACAATGATGACAGCAGCAGCTTGGAAACTGCAGCATATGAATATAAAACCACAGCAAGGTACAAAGTAAGACCACAATTGAGAAACTGAACGGAAGCAATGACAAGCCCTCAGTTCATATCTTTCCCCAAAAGATTTGTCAGTCTCTTCTTCTTTGATTCATCCCAATTTAAATTTATTTCTCTAGAACATGAAAAAATAAAAGTATAATTTCTCAATGAGAAATGTGGAAAAAATTAGGAGTTATCCATTCAAATGTGTCCAATTTCCTTACTACTTTATATTTTGATTGATTTGTAATTTTAATTTTAGGACTTCATTCTAATATATATAATATTCCAATGATTTTAAATTATTTTACTGGTTACATAAGACTCACAGTGTTATATGTGAAAGCATTCATGCAAGAAATGTACTGCTGAACTGACCTTATGGATGGCATAAGCAAAATCTGGCTAAAAATGAGTATTTTAATGTTTTAGTTTTCAGTTCCCTTTATGTTTTCTTTTCAAAGGAAGCTGTAAATTCAGAGAACTCCAGATGCTAAATATTTTCTTCTTACCTTGTTAGTGTAAGAAAATAATTGTATGCATTTGAATTTCATAATAAAAAGGAACTAGGTCTGAAACCAATAGTTATAGCAAGGTTGCAGGGTACAAAAGTCAATTGTCTTCCTACATACCAGCAATGAACAAGTGGAATTTGAAATTAAAAACAATGTCATTTATATTATCATGCAGAAAAGTGAAATACTTAGGTATAAATCTAACAAAATAAATACAAGATATGTATAAGGTAAACTACAAAACTCTGATAAAATAAATCAAAACTAAACAAATGGAGAGATATCCCATGTTCATAGATAAGAAGACTCAATATGGTTAAACTATCAGTTCTTCCAGACTTAATCTTGATGAATGCAACCCCAATCAAAATCTCAGCAAGTTATTTTGTGGGTATCAACAAACTGATTTTAAAGTTTATGTGGAGAAGACAAGACCCAGAAGAGCTAACACAATACTGAAAGAGAACAATAAAGTTGAGGACTGACACTACTAGACTTCAAGACTTACCATAAAGCTATGATAATGAAGACAGTGTGGTAAAGGTGAAAGCATAGACAAATAGATCAAGGGAACAGAATAGAGAGCCCAGAAATCGACTCCCATAAATATAGTCAATGGATCTTTGACAAAGGAGCAAAAACGATACAATAGTCTTTTGAAAAAATGATGCTGGAACAATTGGACATTCACATGCAGAAAAATGAGTTTAGACACAGAGCTTACATCTTTCACAAATATTAACTCAAAATGGATCACAGAACTAAATGTAAAACACAAAACTATAAAACTCCTAGAAGACAATATAGGAGAAAACCTAGATGACTTTGGGCGTAGCGATGACTTTTTAGATACAACACCAAAGGCACTATCCATGAAAGAAATAATTGATAAACTGGACTTCATTAAAATTAAACATTAAAAACTTCTGGAGCTGGCTTGGTGGGGTAGTGGTTAAGTTCACACACTCCGCTTCGACAGCCTGGGGTTCGCAGGTTTGGATCCTGGGTGCAGACCTATGCACCGCTTGTCAAGCCATGCTGTGGCAGGCATCCCACATATACAGTAGAGGAAGATGGACATGGATGTTAGCCTAAGGCCAATCTTCCTCAGCAAAAAGAGGAGGATTGGCAATGGATGTTAGCTCAGGGCTAATCTTCCTCACCAAAAAAAAAAAAATTTAAGAACTTCTGCTATGAAAGGTACTGTCAACAGAATGACAAGACAATCCACATACTAGGAGAAACTATTTGCAAAATACACATCTGATAAAGGGCCATTATCCAAAATATACAAAGAACTCTTAAAACTCAACAGTAAGTAAACAAACAACCCAATTAAAAATGGGCCAAAGACCTGAACAGACACCTAACCAAGGAAGATATATAGATGGCAAATAAACATATGAGAAAGTGCTCTATGTCAGATGTCACCAGCAAAATGCAAATTAAAGCCACAGTGACATAACATTATACACCTTTGAGAATGGCCAAAATCCAGAACATCAACAACACCAAATGCTGGTGAGGATGTGGAGCAGCAGGGACTCTCATTCATTGCTGGTGAGAATGCAACATGGTACAGCCACTTTGGAAGGCAGTTTGGCAGTTTCTTACAAAACTAAACATACTCTTACCATATGATCCAGCAATTGTGCTCCTTGGTATTTACATAGATGAGCTGAAAACTTATGTACATGCAAAAACCTGTACATGGATATTTATAGCAGCTTTATTCATAATTGCCCAAACTTGGAAGCAACCAAGATGTCCTTCAGTAGGTGAATGGATAAATAATTCTGGTACATTCAGACAATGGAATATTATTCAAGGCTAAAAAGAAATGAGCTATCCATCCATGAAAAGACATGGAGGGGCCGTAAATGCATATTACCAAGTGAAAGAAGTCAATCTGAAAAGGCTACATACATGATGATTCCAACTATATGAGATACTAGAAAAGGCAAAACTATGGAGACAGTGAAAAGATCAATAGTTTCCAGGGATGGGGGTGGCAGGATGAATAGGTTTAATGTGAGGATTTTTAGGTCAATCAAAATACTTTGCATCATACCATAATGATGGAAACATGTCATTATACATTTGTCCAAATCCACAGAATGTACACCGCCAAGAGTGAACCCTAATGTAATCTATGGACTCTGGGTGATTACGATGAGTCAGTGTAGGTACATCAATTGTAACAAATGCACTATCCTGGTGGGGGATGTTGATAATGGGGAAGGATATGCATGTTTGGGGGCAAGAGGTATGTGGGAAATCTCTGTATATTCCCCTCAATTTTGTTGTGAACCTAAATCTGCTCTAAATAACAAAGTATTACTTTAAAAAAAAAAGAAATTAGGTAGTCACTGTGCTTAATCCTGTTCTTGAAATAGATCATTGTTCTAGATAGAATGCTTTCAACATGAACATATGATTAGTTAATGGAATAAATTAGATTTTATGGTTCCCTAGAAAGAGCTGTTGATGTTTATTTGATTTAGAGACAGCTTATAAAAAAGCCTTGTGGATATCCAGAAACACAAAAAGAAACATGCACACACACATTCTTGACACATATGAGCATATATCTATCCTTATCAGATAAATTCACTAATCACACTCATAAACGGCAGATGATTAATATGCTGATAGCTTATTATTACTTACGGACTAAACTCCAAGGGAAAACCTTAGCAAATGAATTTATTTGTGTTGCTTATACACCTTTTGTTAAATATACTTATTTTTTTGGAACATGGCTTTCTTCACCTGTTATGAGGACTAATAATGTCCAAAAGAAATTAAGAATATAAAATATTACAAGTAATGCTCAAATTTGGCATTCATTCTATTTCACAGATATTACTATGTTTTGGCCAAAATTATTACAGACTGAAAGATATACTTTATACAAATATAGATTATAGAAACAAAATATTTTTGAGTATTTAATACCCTATTTTTAAAATAGTAATCAGGTTTATCTCTAGGATAATTATGTTTTATACTTTTATTATTCAGTAATTTGTGCAGAATATTGGGAGTATAATTTTAATTCATTTATCATATTAAATCTCATTTTACATACAATAATACCAACGAATAATTTATTTGTTGATAAAATAATTTTAAAAGGACATAAAATTTTGCAGAATCCTATTCAGGCATATCTTACCATCAATAGTGAGTGATAATTTGTACCTTCCTGCAATTTACCCCACATTTGACCTCTAAATTTTCAGGTCTAAAAGTAAAAACTATTAACTTTTAAATATTTAGGACATAATCATGCTGAAAACTAGTTGATATTATGCCATAATTTCCTTTCTTTAAACATTGTTAGATGACATGGGGCTAAACTAGAAAAGCAAACTGGAGACCAGTTTGAATTAACATTTAATTCACTAGTGAGAAATTTAACCTAAAGTAACAAATAAAAGGTAGTCTAACAGAATATCCCTTAATGAGCATGGAATTTCTAATCTGTCCAAAGAACATTTCTTATAAAGCAAAAAGACTGAATAATATCAACAGTAATCCAAAGGCCACATGACCTTCTGTCTATATTAATGCTGTATCCTGCCTTTATTTGAGGTAAACTAGTGTATTCTTCTTCATGTTGAAAATACCAATCATTATTCAGTTTTCTAGAGTTTTGAAAGTGCCTAGTGAAGTTCATATTCTTTCTGAGGTTAGGCAACCTTATGGAGTTAATGGCTGAAAAAGAAAACACAGTTTGGGAATGCTAAAATTTAATCTGTTGGATCATAATTTCAGAAAAGAATACTTGTCAAAATTCAATGCATAAATACAACTCAGGAAGTATAGAATACTCAAAACTCGATTTATATTAAAAATGTATTTTTTCAAGACATTAACTGTATAATTTGCATTGATGGTCTTTTTCTTAATTTATTTTATTTTATTTATTTTGTGTGTGAGGAAGATTAGCCTGAGCTAACGTCTGTTGCCAATCCTCCTCCTTTGCTGGGGAAGATTGTCCCTGGGCTAACATCTGTGCCCATCTTCCTCTATTTTATGTGGAAAGCCTTCCACAGGGTGGCTTGATAAGCAGTGTGTAGGTCCGCGCCTGGGATCCAAACCTGTGAACCCCCGGGCCGCCGAAGCAGAGCATGTGAACTTAACAACTACCCCACCGCACCAGCCCCTGATGGCTTTTTAACCTAATTCTATTACAAACCACCAATTCTACAGCATAAAAATCAATAAAAATGACAATTAAGGAGGAAAAGTCATAAGAATACTACTTTTAATTTAATTAAAATTAAATTCAACCTATAAAATAAACAGTCTCCTCATTTTAGAATTAAAATTTTAGTATTTAATGAAGAAAAACAAGAGAAGTCAGTTTCAGTATTTACTCTTAAGGCAAAAATCTCTGTGAAATTTGATGTTAGATACAAACTTTGTATGATATTTTTCATTGTACAAGTTAATTAATAATTAATACATTAATCATTCAAAATAAAATAAAATGAAGTTTCTATATGTAAAAATGGATTTCTTTAAATATGAGAAGCTAAAGTTTAAAAGGTCATTGCTCAAAATTCATTATCTGATCACAATATTTGAGCTCTAGGAAGGGAATTTTAGGCAAATTTGGTACGATAAATGATATTGAGTAACTTAGTATGACTCTTACACTGGAATCTTTTTGGGGAAATACAATTTTTGACTGAGTTTTTGGATTCACTATAATCTTCCTAAAGAACAAATCCAATTAGATCCTCAAATAACCTCAAGCTTCTTTCTACCTGACAGCCTTCACATAAATACCATGCCATTATGGGGCTCTATTTACCCACCTCTCTTTCCATGTGACTCTTATCCATCAAGTACCACAGCAAGAATCACGTCATTGCTGAAGATTTCCCTTAGCATCCATTTCCACCTCCTCAGGACTGATTAGGCCCTTATACTATACACTCTCCAAATAACATGTGGTTATTCTTGGTAGCCCTTATAAAATATATTTTATTAATTTTTATTATAATAGTCTTAATTTCTATAATTTTCCCAGTATAACTGTAAACCCCATGATATCAGGGACTTCTATTATCTTTTCTAATTCTGCATCTATCACTAAGGTAAACATTCACTAACTACTACAGATTTTGGACAGAATTATTTGACTGCAGCTGTTTGAATCTGATTCTGGTTTTGATCAATTATGAATATCTCTATTTCTAAATCATATTAATAGATTTGTGACCATATATATCCTTAAAAACATAACCATTTTAAGCTATATTAAGATTAATTGAATCAGATCTTTGAAAACAATTCAAAGGCTATTATAAATCTTCTCTGGACTTATAGTTTAAAATTTGACTTCTTGGGGCCGGCCCAGTGGCATAGTGGTTAAGTTCGCATGCTCCGCTTCAGAAGCCCCGGGTTCACAGTTTCGGATCCTGGGTGAGGACCTATGCACCGATCATCAAGCCATGCTGTGGCAGTGTCCCACAATACAAAATAGAGGAAGTCTGGAACAGATGTTAGCTCAGGGACAATCTTCTTCAAGCAAAAAGAGGAAGATTGGCAACGGATGTTATCTCAGGGCCAGTCTTCCTCACCAAAGGAAAAAAAAATTGGCTTCTCTTATATGATGAAGATCTTATGCTATCAGAATTCAGTGTGAGTCAAAATATATAGTAACTATGAATAGCTATTCAATATTGATGAAACTACCAAATTAGTTAAAATTCTGACAGTGCCTTTGGCAGCCAAATATTAGAGAGTCCTAAATTCAGATCATTTGCTCCCACATCCCTCATCTTACTGCTTGAAACTTATCCTGCAAAACTCCACTTAAAAGTCTCCTCTAGGTAATACTTTGCCTGAACACCACTACCCCACACCTGCACAAAGTTGATCATTCCCTCTTGCTCATCACACTTTATCTAGCTTATAGCCCCATTATCCTCTTATAAAAGTTACTATCTGCTTTCTGTAGCACACACACTGTTGTATTAAAACAGGGATAGTGTTTTTTTTTTTTTTTTTTTTGCTGAGGAAGTTTTTCCCAGAGCTAACATCTGTTGCCAGTCTTCCTCTTTTTTTTTTGCTTCAGGAAGATTAGCCCTGAGCTAACATCTGGGCCAATCTTCCTCTATTTTGTATGTGGGTCGCCACCACAGCATGGCTGATGAATAGTGTAGATCCGTGCCAGGCATCTGAACCCATGAATCTGGGCAGCTGAAGCGGAGCGTGCCAAACTTAACCACTATGCCATGGGGCTGGCCCCCAGGGATAATGTTTTATTCAATTCTATATCCCTGGCAAATCTCTCATTTTGCTAAGTAAAGACTTTATTACTATGTGTTTTGAAGAAATTTAAAAAAATTATGTATGTCAATTTTATGAGACAAAACATGACTATTATTTCCACTTTATTTATCAGCATGCTTTTGAATATCATGATTTACTGTTAATGATGGTAACTTATCTTATAATTCAGCTATAATAATGAAATTCAGTATGTTTTCAATGTTTATACTCATGCCTCTATTTGACAGTAATGCGAACTTCATTCAAGAATTTTAATTGAATTTTAACTGTCTACCATATCTCAGTAGCTCTGACAGTAAACCTCTAAATGGATGACCTTTGTGTGGTGGAGTGACACAATGAAAAACCCAATCTAGACTCACAGGCAGCTTCTGTGGCGGTGGTTGCGGTGATGAGGTTTCATCTCCTCCTCCTATTTCCCGGATAGTAACCTCACTTGCCATTACCAAGTTCTTGCTCACTCTAAAAACAATAGAGTTTCATCCATTGGAGGCCAGCATACACCAAAAAAAGAAAAGATGGAAACAAAGAAATAATATATAGCAATTAAAAAAGAATATCTTCTAAGTATACTGGATGGCAGGACACTAAAACTGAATTTCTCAACAGACTTCTCCCCATTATATGTTAGTCCACAGCTCCCTATTTCCTTATACATGACAACTCACTCCCCAGGTTTTATTCCTCTCTATGTAGCTTATGCTCATGTCTCTGCTCAGGATCTTCTCTGCTATCCTTTAAATGGCAATGCTGTCACAAAAGCCTCTTTCGAGGTTAAAATAAAAAGAATAGGGGCCGGCCTGGTGGCATATCAGTTGAGTTTGCATGTCTCACTTTGGCGGCCTGGAGTTCACTGGTTCGGAACCTCGGCAAGGACCTACTCACTGCTCATCAAGCCATGCTGAGGTGGCGTCCCACATAAAAGAGCTAGAAGGACCTGCAACTAGGATATACAACTATATACTGGGGCTTTGGGGAGAAAAAAGAAAAAAGAGGAAGATGGGCAACAGATGTTAGCTCAGGGCCAATCTTCCTCAAAAAAAAAAAAAAGAATAAACCAATTTTGCTTTTTTCTCTAATAGCATTTATTAGTGCCTTTTGATTTGTATAATGAAAATTTCTTTGATGGTCTTTCTAAGTTTATTTTCAATTAATGACATATTTATTTCAACTATATGAATGAATTAATTTTATAACGTCCATTTATGATTTAAATATGTATTAGTATAGTTTCTTATTTTAAAAGCGAATTTCACCATTTTATCTTTCTTTTACGTCAGCACTAAATTTAATTACAGGTTATTGTCTATTCATGTTTCAAATTTCTATTAGTGATATATATTTAGTAATATAAGAAAATTTTTGTATTCATTGGGAATATTGATTCATCTTCATTTATGGGTTTGAGAAACTTAAATAGGTTCCTTTTATATTTTTTCCTCAAAAATTGGTTTTTAAAAAATGCAATGGTATAACTTTCTAATGTAATTGCATATAGCTTGTTTGAGTGACTTGGAAAATGAATAACAGAAAGTCTACATCAACTTTTTATTCATGACATTATCCAATATGTTGACTGCCATTCACTGATAATGTCATAAATGACTCTGTTACCTACCACTGGTTTCCATTCAGGCTGTTATTACTTATTCTCACATTCTGCAATCACTTATTATATAATTCAGTGGAGGGTAACCAACACATTTGAAAGCTTTCCCTTTCACCCCGCCCCTTGATTGACAGAATTCCTGGTTTCTATTAGGAGTGGATTCATTTTTATGTAAAATATTCTGTAACATTGAATTGCTTGCATAAAAATTTAGAACAAACAAGAATCAATGAAATTTTGTCCTAGTTTCAACTGACAAGTGCTGGATGTTGCATACATTGAGGAAATTCTCAGAGGACTTTTTGTGAGTATGACTATTTTTAAAGTATTTAGAGATATGTATCTTCAACAAAAAAACAAAAGAAACATTTTAAAAGAGGAAATATCAATAACAGTGGCATCCTGGATTATTCGATTTTGAGTCTTAAAGGTAAACATAATTCAAGTGACAGATGAGTTTATGCCTCCAGCTGTACCTCTGCACACTGAACTGCATATTTTTGAACATGGCAGCAAAGGTTGGATGCCTACTGGTTATGTAGTTAAATAACACAATATATTCACAGCTTATAGATAGGACAGTTAGATCATAAAAATCATTCACTTCTAGTATTTTAATGTTTTGTTTGTGCAGTCATCTTTAACGTTGTGCTAAAATTTAGGAAATATGCTTCGCTTTTCATTCTAGCAAACAAGTGGCTCATTGTAATAACTGCAACCTAGGCTATATTACTGAAACAAGAGAAAGCAAAGCTTAAATATTAAAATAATGCATATTTTCACAACTTTTGTATGGTTGCAAAAGTAACCCCTAAAGATTGTTGCCCAACACTCCTTTTGTTAAAATTATATTAGCTAAAAATGTTAGAATTAGACCCTCAATAGCAGTAAGCTAATATGGTCCTTAAAGTTCAGAAATGTAATGACCAGCCATGAGAATAAGTTGAAATTTTCTATGGTTTGGAAAGAATACAGAGAATAAAGTAGTGCAATTATCTACACGAAATGTATTTGAATGTAGGATTATTATACATTTAGCCATTTGGACAGTCTTCAAAAAATCTGGTGATGCATTGGGGGAAGCAGCAAAGACTAAGCTTAATCACTAATTAATTGAACTGCAGAAACTGACTAAGGCTTAATTTCCAACATAATTCTCAAATGGGGTATGAAGCAACACAAAGAATAATTGGATACGTTATAGATATATTAAGGAAAATAAACTCAGACTGCTATAAGCATTCCAGTTGATGCCTTCTCAAACATAACTTGCCTGATTTCAGATTATTGAATAGGTTATTTTCATGTCAATTAAACCACAAACCCCTCTCTATCCACACATATGTGTGTATGTAAAACAATGAAAAATAACTGTGATGAATAATCATAGTCATTAACTAGTTATTTTACTCTGAAAAAGAAACTAAGACAGTGTTTTCCATCTGTGGAAGCAGAAAGGCATTATCAATTATCACTGACCCATTACCATCTAGGTGTCTATGAGGTGCCTGATCACTATTTTGCCCGGAAATATTTGTGAATTTGCTTTCAATATTACTTGTTTTGTAAGCCTTCTAATCACCATGATGATCATAAAAAAAGAGTTCAGGATTTATAATTCTGTCAAATTCCACAGATTAAGTAGAGCTAGCTTGTCAACTGCCAATTACTTCACACTTGGGTATCAGATCATAAGTTGTAAGTAGTTTATTTTCAAACCTTGAAATCTTAGTTAGTCCAAAGATCTAAATGTGAAAATAGGTGAAAAATAGAATTGAGAGCTCATAATTTTGTTTATTTGTTTGTTGTTTTGGTAGGATATCCTCCTTACCAATGCGGTTTTCTCTGCCAGACACAGATTAATTGGAAATTAGCTTTTGCCATTTGTTTATTACCTCTGGATTTTTAAATAAGTTCATGATGATATAAAATATGTAGATAATGTGTTCAATTAATGTGCCAGTTGTGCAGCATGGTGACTAAACACACAATAGGTAAAGTTAGAGGAAAGATATTGTAGTAGTGATATGTAACTTTTCAATGTACACATAAATCTCTCATTTAATTACAGGTAGATATCTATAGATGCCTGTAATTAAATAATATAAATTATTATTTAAAGTAAGTCTTTCGGTAAACAGATAATCACTGCCATAGATCATTTTAGTTAAAATAATGAACATAATGCAATTAACTGGTTGCTCCTTGTGTACCAGAGAACTTGGAGAAAGAAAATCATAAGCTCGTTGCTTCAAACTTCAAGATTAAAGGCTTGAGTAAGGAACAAGAAAGCTTCTATGATTGTGTTAAACAACTACTATTTCCTGTAGCTGCAGGGCTGCTATTTCTGAAAACCAAACCCAGAGTCTAAACCTGTCAGTGGCTGAATTACAACACAAATGGAATTTACTACCTCATAGGGTCTATTATTATGAAGATAGGACATACTGGAAAATAATGGGAACCTGGAAATTGGAATGGGGGAATATGAGCAGAATATCACGAAACTGAAGACATTGAATTCCCAAATTCCTTCTGATTCTCCTCGCCAGTAGAGCCAGTCTTTCTTCCCTTCTTTGAGGAATATAGTCTCTCCTTGTCGGAAAAATCTTAAATTGCCTTCCCCGAGGTAGTTGTCTGGTAGGAGACTTCTGATCATCTTCAGGACCACTACTATAGCCTCTTACTCCACTAGACTTATAACTAGACTCGAGTACCAGTATGACCCAGAGGGAAAGGTAAAAAGTGTGACCCACGAGGAAGTGCAATGAACATCAAAAATGGCAAGATTATGTCAAATTACATCAATAGAAATGTGGAGCACATGTTTTGCAATGGATCCTAAGAGTGTTGTGTTAGAACTAAAGAAGTACAATGTTGTATCTGGCTGCAGTCATTGATAGGGACACACTAAATTCATTCTAGGTTTAACACGTTAGCTAGGGTGAATGGGAATGGGCCTACAGTTTGCGTGTTATGTAGTGAAACCTAGACTCAAAGGTAACCTAAATTAAATGAAATTAATATGCTCGAAATTCCCTGGTAAACAATAAAGGATGTTATCCAGAGGATTAGGTACATTTGAATGTTAGAGTAGATGTCAAATGTTGGTGTGGACTATCAAAACTCAACTCCCTATGACCCCTCAGATGACATTCTTATTTGTGTATTTTAACATGGCTAAAAACATTTGGTTCATAGTTGTTAAGAGTTAAACAAAGGGAAATAGATTAAAAACAAGTATCTCCTCAGAGAGAAAGAAAGAGCAAAGAACGTCTTGGCAAAGTGTAATGAGGAAGTGGGAGCCCAAGGGCAAACGCTGCTTCCCCAAACGAGACAGCAAGAAAACCTTCCAGAGACACAGGGGAAATACGCCAAGATAACATATTTTCTCTGAGGAAACAGAGTCTATGAGGAAAAACAAACTGAAATTGGGGAAATAACTGAAAATAAAATCTGAAGTAGTAAATAGAAAAAAGGTAATGAGCACAAGATAGAGAGGAGAAAAGAACAGTGAAATTACATTTATTTATGGATGTTGGCCTTTATCTGAATATATATGATAATGATTTTTCTTCTAAAATAATATTGCTAACAAAAAGATTTCAACTATTCATGTGTATGACTTTAGTATTCTCTTATTATATGATGAATTATTGATGATGAGGATAACAAACTATTTACTAATCATAATTCTGCATTAGAGTTACAATTCATACAGTAGCAGCATAAAGTCCCAGTAGGGACTGGGATGTTACAATGCACTTTTGGAGTATGGAATTTGGTCTTAACAGCATGAGATCAGTTTTTTCTGTTTAACAAAGTCATCTCATTACTTTAAAGGTAAACTATAGAAACAAGTGAATAATTAGAGAAAAAAGAAACATCCCAAAATTACAACAAGATAAAATATACTGAGATAACTCTAATATCCAATATTTTTTAAACAAAATGTAAAACTGTATATAGAGTTGCACTTCCAAAATGACAAAACTAAATTCCTACAAAATATTGGAACTTTTTCTTAAAATATCTTAGAACAATCAACCAAGACAGCAGAGACCACGTTAGTTTCCCCAAAAGAATCATTACTCATATGGATAGTTTATAACTAAGTAGATAATTTCACCAAAATATATTTTATTAAGAAAATGCAATAGTAATTTTTCACTATATTTTTATGAGAATTGGTGAAGTCATATAAAATCCATAAAACTGTGTAGAGGATTAGGTTTTTATAAAGACAATTTTACTATGATTTTCTACAGAATCTAATGATTAATGCAGCATTTAAAAATGATAACCCAATGAACATTTAGAATGATATGAAGAAGTGATTTTACTGACATTTAAGTTAAAAGCTAATAAATACTACAATAAAAGCTGGCAATTATACATTTTGCTATTGAATATAAAATTATATTGATTAAAAATATTAAATAGCAACATCATATTTTCATATGTATTAGAAAATAAACTATTTTTCAGTTGAAATTCAAAAATGTTTCCATAATTTCATATTTATGGATAATCACAACAGTGGCAGAAACATGAAGTGTTCAAGTATGAAGTCATTTTAATAATCCTCAGCCTATTGGTTTGATAAATACAGAATTACTGCTGAAACATACCAAAATGTGACCTACCTGAAAAAATTATACTCCTTTTCCAATATATTATCCGAAATGACAAAGTGTTTTTGAAATACTAACATCTTATGCATTATGATCAGGGTTAGGTCAAGCTATGTAATAAATTCAACAACTTTGTTTTTTTCCAGTTTTGGGTCATTTGTTTGTTCTCTGTAAATATCAGGAGCAAGACAAACATTCATCACTTATTTTATTCGTTTAAAAAATATCTATAATGTTGAAATGCTTTCTTGCTTAACGGTTTAATTTATATCACAAGTAGCGATGGAAAACCCCAAAGCCTTTATCATTTTCTACAGCCTTTATATATCCACCACGGAGCTGAATGTCATTGATGATACACCAGCATTTTCAGGTTAAGACTTTTAGAAAGCAGGTCAATGCTATAAGCTTTTTATTTCTGGACTTTCTTCTTTCCATATGTACCTGCTGTGTTTTTTAACACAAATAATATAAAATAAGGTTAACTTAGATTAAAACTAACCTGGATAAAATTAGCTAACTTATTGTAAATTTTATCTTTATTATCCAAGATGTAATTTTTTCTCATACATATTGTAAAGAACAGTCTTACTGGTTGTTATGGACTGAATTGTGTCTTCAAAATTCATATACTGAAACCCTAAGCTCTGGTACCATAGAACATGACTGCATTTGCAGATAGGACCTTTAAAAAGGTAATTAAGCTAAAATGAGGCCCTTGGGGTGGGTCTAATCCAATCTGACTTGTGTCATTATAAGAAAAGGAAGTTAGGACATATAGAAAGAGACACCAGGATGCCCAAGCACAGAGCAAAGGCCATGTGAGGACACAGAGAGAAGCGGGCCATCTGCAAGCCAAGGAGGGGGCCTCAGAAGAAAGCAAACCTGCAGACACCTTGATCTCAGACTTTTAGCTTCCAGAACTATGAGAAAATAAAATTCTATTCTTTAAGCCACGCTGACTGTGGGGCATGTTGTTATGGCAGCCCTATCAAACTAATATACCTGTGGAAGCAATTTCTTTTTTATTGATCTATTTTATTTTAATTTTTTGTGAGGAAGATTGACCCTGAGCTAACATCTGCCAATCCTCCTCTTTTTGCTGAGGAAGACTGGCCCTGGGCCAACATCCATGCCCATCTTCCTCCACTTTATATGGGACACCGCCACAGCATGGCCCCACAAGCACTGGGTCAGTGGGCTCCCGGGATCTGAACAGGCAAACCCCGGGCCGCAGCAGCAGAGCACGCACACCTAACCGCTTGCCCCACTGGCTGGCCCCCATTTATTGATCTATTTTAATTTGCCTCCTCAGCCATGAGAAGAAAGTCTTGCCAGTAATGTATCAGTTATTACCAAACTCTTTGGTAAACTTACTCATCACATTTGATACGTTGAGCCTTATTTTTTGTAAACTGGAACTCTAGGCTGTAATATTGCCTTGAACTGTGAAAAATAATAGTCTTACATAGGTTTCCACATGGGTGAAGCAGATTCTATTTAATGGTTTCCAATGACTATCCTCTACAACGAGTCCAGTTCTAAGGAATCACTGTCTAACCTAGTAGACTTTAGAGAATGATAGATGTAATAAAGATACTTAGTTTCTTGTTAAATTATCTTAAACTTTATAGCTTTTAATCTCTTGTAACAGAGTAATAGAGTAAAACTCAAGAGTAGCATAGGAACAAATATAATACAATTGAAATGCATGCAATCAAATCATGTTTAATGGACACCCACTATGTTCTACTGTAATTTTTATATAAATAATTTATTGGACAAATCTAGTTTACTTACGATAAGTAAGAAATGTTTGGGTGAAATTTAATTATAGAAAATGAAATGAGAACAATGCATCACTTAGTGCTACAAAAGAGTTTTGATGTTAAAAGATTATTCATCAAATAGCCAGGAAATGTGAGTCAAAGATCAGGTTCTAATGAGCTATGTGACCTTGATGAATTCACTTAATCTTATTGGCTTTGTATCTATACAAATGAAGTAATTATAAAGAATTATTCTGAAATCCATAATACAGCCTTAAGATTCTATAGACATAGAATATTAGAGTTGGATGAATTATTTTTATGTATATACATAAAATTCCAAGTTTTTTTAGAACTGTCAGCGTTGTTTGTATTGTTCAAATTTTAAATATATTCATATTAAATATGGTTCACTGGTTATCTAATTCTTAAACCACATTTTTAAAAAGGAACATATGAAGATTCTGACCATCACTGTTTTCCGGTACTGGAGGATCACTGGGAGAGGAGCAGCAATGTCTGATGGCCAAGCCCACTCAAGAATAGAGATAAATTATGGAATGAGGTTAATGGCTGTTACCTTCCTAGAGATGTGTGCTGAACAAGATCATCTTTTATGACAACACTAGTATATCTGCCACAAATTAAATGGGATAACTTGTTTCTTTGAATGTGTTAGGCATCTACTATGTACCATATTTTGTATTACGTGTTGCATATGCAGAAATAAGAACCTCTATATTCAAAATGGTGAGAATTTAGCAGTGTTTATATATATGACACATGTATATGTATCTATATGGTACTTACATGTATAGTGGTATATACATATACAGTTTATATATATTTAAATAGATCTTATTTTTTAGACTAGTTTTAGATTCACAGCAAAACTGAGAGGAAGTAGAGAGAGTTCCCACATACTCCTTCTTCCCCCACTACACACGGTCTCCCCTACTATCAACATTGTACCACAGTGGTGCATTTGTTACAATTGATGAGCCTCCATTGGCACATCATCAACAAAGTCCACAGTTTACATTGGGGTTTACTATTGGTAGTGTGCATTCTATGGGCTTTGACAAATGTATAACGACATGTGTCTACTATTATACTATCATACAGAAGACTTTCACTGCACTAATAATCATCTGTGTTCTGCCTATTCATTCTTCCTTTCCTTCTAACCCTTGACAATCAGTGATATTTTTACTGTCTTCATAATTTTAGTTTTTTGAGAATGTCATATCAGTGGAATCATAGTATGTAGCCTTTTCAGTTGGCTTCTTTCACTTAGTAATATGCATTTAAGGTTCCCCCATGTCTTTTCATGGCTTGATAGCTCATTTCTTTTTAGTGCTGAATAATATTTCGTTATCTGAGTGTGCCACAGTATATTTATCCAGTCATTTACTGGAGGACATCTTGGTTACTTCCAAGTTTTGGCAACTATGATAAAATCTGTTATAAATATCCATATACAGATTTTTGTACTGACATCGGTTTTCAACTCATTTATATAAATACCAAGGAGTATGATTGCTAGATCATATAGAAAGAGTATTTTTACTTTTGTAAGAAACCACCAAACTGTCTTCCTAAGTAACTGTGCCATTTTGCATTCTGACCAGCAATGTACGAGAGTTCCTGTAGCTCCACATCCTCACCAGCTTTTGGTGTTACCAATGTACTGGAATTTGCCCATTCTAATAGGTGTATAGTAATATTCCTTAAAAATAATAAGGAAAAGACCAAAAAACTAAGTAGGGAAATGAGCTAAAAACATGGAAAAAATAAAATTAAATGAATTTAAAAAATAGGGAAAAGAAATAAATATAGGAAATATAATAAGGAAATATAAATAAATATAAATACAAGAAATATAAATAAAGCTTTTCATCAATGAGATTAGTAAAATATTTGTTAAATCCTAGTCTTGGAAAGATTGGGAAGGAGTCGTTTTCATATCTTGTTAGTAGAAGTAAAAATTGTCCTATTTTCTTTGAAGGGGAATTTGCCCACATTTATTAAAATTTAAACTTCTGTTGAGAGGATCTAAAACAATGACATCTCATTTACCACTTTTATCATGCCCAGGGTCCAGATTTTGGTTTCTAGTGTCCAGGTTTTAGTTTCCAGTACCATTCTACAATAAAAGAAACTACGGTTCCTTAAAGAAATAGGTGATTCTAATGCTGAGGCAGAGAACACAGAAGATAAATCTAGAATATTAAAAAATAGGTACTCAAAACTGAAAATAAAAAAACAAATGGATGGGAGTATGTCAAAAGGCATAAGAGAAAACCTGAAAGAGTTCTTAATGGCCAAATTAGAGTAATTTGAGGAACAAAATGCATAATGTAATACTGAATAAACACTCAAAGAATAAATAGCTACAAGTCCATACTGATATAAACAATTGAATAAATAAATGGATTGGGACAGATACAAATCTCCCTTACAGAAGAATTCCAAGCAATCTATGGAGATACTCCCCTCTCCCAGAGGTGGAACTGAGTCTTGAGTATGGAAAGGGAGAAAACTCACTTCATGGAGAAACATGGCAAAAAACAACTTAACCGAATGATGAAGTTAACATCACTAGTGGTAAGTCATGTAGTTAGCATGGTCACATGATGTGACGCGACTAGAAGAAATTTTATCTCTGTGGTGTTCTTCCAGGAACCCATATCCAGGGTTAGTAGGGGACAAAGTCTAGAGGGGACCCTCTGGCAGTCTTGCTCCAGAGCTGGTGTTCCTAAACATGGAGCCCCTTCCTTATGGCTGGAGAGCAAGTGTTTAGCTTAGTAAACAGTGTCCCAGTGAAACAAAAACATATGCAGTTATTAAAATTATGTTTTTCACTTACAAAATATCAGTCCTCAGTAGGGTGCCCTGGAGCAGACCTTCCCAACAAGTATGCTATAGACAGCACTGCAGGTGCAATAGAGCATGCCATGGGGCACTGCTGCTTCTCAACCTCTATAGTGACAAATACAATCATGATTTACAACCATAAAGAAATTTAAGATGCTTAGAATTTAATTCGAGGTCTATTTGTTTATTCCCTGAATGCAAAAATTATGTTGGGGTATAAGGTTCAGGCATTCAAGCCAGAGGGCATGCTTGAGTTGTTGATACCATGTATCATGATCTTTCACCTCTACATTAAATCTATCCAGTTGGTCGGATTAATATGCAATATAAAATTGATGATAAAATCATCACAAAGTATAAAAACGGAAGATCCTTGGGATATTTTTGTGGTTGTTAGTTTGTTAATGTTGCTGTTATAGTATTGTTATTATTATCTGATATTGTTTCTCGGAAGAGAAATAGTTGATGATTAATTTTCTTAATTTTCACATATATTTATTTAAATATTTATTTATTGACATTTTATTTTAATAGCTAACCAAAATCTACTTGTATTTACTGTGTGCTATTATTTATTAAAGAAAAGTTATTTTAAAAACAATGAATAATGCTATAGATATTAAACCAATAGTTCTACTAATTGTTTTCCGTAGGACTTAGAGATCCAGAAAATTAACTTGTTAAATATTTTATTACACACATACGTAATATGAATAGTTTGTACATTACATGTATGGTGGTCACATCTTCAGCCTACCAGCCTGGGCAAATACCTCCCAGTTGGAACTTTGTCCTGGTATATACGCAGACCATCTATTACTGGCTTATGCTGTGGAACAATGTGTGAATAATATGGGCAGTATGCACTCTATTACTTCTTAGTATAAAAGGTTTTTTCTAAGCCTATGTTCTCTTTGTCCATGTGACACCCTTGGTGTATTCCTGAGATCTTTTCTGCAAGTCAGTCGGTGACGAGCATGCTGCAAATGCTACTAAGCCTGTTGCCACGTGTTCTGGGAGACTACAGGGTTTAACTGGAAACCTACGAGTGGAAGTTTTCCCACCTAGGGGTGACGACAGCTGGTGACTGGTGTCCAGTAACCAGGAATAGGTATAATCATCAAGGAATCTGCTCAGAATTTTGCAAATTTATAAAGATGCTTGCTCCAGGGCCCCAAAAGAATGGAATAATAAAGGTGTCGGTCATTTAAAGGAAAGTCGTATTTGCTACAAAGGAAAAACCCAGTAATGTGGCTGCTGCTGGTGAGAGGACTTCAGGCACTTCAGAGCTTTGGCCTGGGAGGCAGGGACCTGAAAAGTACAAATGTTTTGTGGCTGGAGGCTGGAAAATTATAAAATTTGAGGGACAGGCAGAGCTGAGAGAAAGCTGCAGTGGCTGCTCAAATGAAAACAAGTCGATGAGTTGATGTCAAAGTCTGGAGTGGAATTCAGAAAACCCTGGGGACCAGATGAACAGGTGTAAGGACTAGATCTGAGAGATGCCTCCCTTCTTTCCTCCTAAGAGAAGTTCCCAAACAGTGTTGAACTCACTACATGCTAGCTAAGATAATTTATTCTGCCTTTTGTGTCTGGACTGTTGTTCCTTTGTCACCCTGTATATATAATGTGGATGTTTTGGACACTCCAAGATTGGTTACGGTCATCACAACCCCTGTCTTTGACTTCTTCAAAACCAGGGAAATGCATAGCCAAGAAGGATCTATACCTAAGAAGCTGTACAATTGAAATAATGTCTTGGTCAAGTACAAGAAAAAGTACCTAATTTTCTCGTAGAAGAATTAGTACAGTCAGAGTTACTACCCAATGCATTTTTCAAGTTTAACGACCCTGACTGGACAGTGGAAGCCACAAATGCCTAGAGCTTTACTGTAAACTATACAGGTTTAGGGAAAAAATGGACTGCTTTTTTCCCGCACTATCTGACATCATAAGCGTAACTGAAAATATTGCCACTATTAGAACTTGGCATGCAGCCTTAGGCATTGCTAATCGTTTGTTTTTTATAATGTTCTGGAAAGAAAACAAAGATCAGTTTGCCTTTGCCTGCCTGGCTAAACATGCCAATGAGGAATCATGAATGGATGGACAAATCCTGCTACAGTGTCAACTCTTGGTGGATGTACAAATGCTCTGTTACAATGACTTTTTGATAAGGGCTTCTGTGGAAAAACCTGTTTGCATTTCACTGCATGCATCCTAGCACAACTGGCTAAAATTGGTATGTCTTGAATGGGAACCAAGTCCAAGGCCACATCACCCAGGTGATCACCTTGGGAATTAAATGCCTATAACCCAAAGAAACATTAAACAAGATCTGCTGGATCTGCATCAACCAAGTACAGAGAAGGAGGCCTAACTATTGAGCAGCCTCTTTGGATAGTGGAGGCAGAACATCCCTCTCTTGAGGTATTTTATACCAGCCTCTAAAAGAATCCAGGAAGATGGTCATATTTGAGTGGGAGTACCTATGGCAAAGTGCCTTGAAAGCATGCCAAACAAACTCGAGCACTGCCATGGATCTCCATCTCTCCTTCAGACCTCATGGCATATACATCTTTTACCATCCTCACAAATGATTGGAGTTTTTGGCAAAAAGATCCCACCAGTATTCCTGAGCTGCTAAGTGGACAGACTGTCACTGGCTCCTAACAGAGAAAGATTGTCTCACTGAAGAAAAGTCATGACTTTCATACCTAATATTCTCATCCTACAGTGGACCCTCCAATTAATGGTTAGTATTAGCCCTCAAGGCTTTAGCCTCCCTTGCCAACAGGCAGCTGCTCACCCACTAGAGACGAGACAATCTTGCACACCACAAAAACTACCCACAAGGATCGGTACTTACAATGTGATTCATTAGGGAAATAGCCTGCCTTCTAGGTAGGCAGGTCCAACGGAATACAGCAGTGATCTGCTATAACGATGATGGATTCCTAATGTTTGTGCCACTGGATACTCTGCATAGTGGGTAAAACTTAAACGTTCTTTCTGGAGATAGAACATAGTCTAATACTGAAATCTGCCTTTATAGACTGATGAGACAATAATGGTCTAATTCTATGATCACTCCTTAAGAACTGTATTACAAAAGACACATTCGAATAGAATGAGATATAACAATTTTTGTTCAACTCAATCTTTCTGTCACATGTAAATGTTAAAATATAGCAGCTATATCTTAAGAAAAATAAATAGACTATCAAAGCCAATAAAATATTGTGCTATAGCCATCATCTCTACTATAGCCCAAAGGAATTACACTCTATCCCACCATGGTACTGAAACCAGCATAAAGGACTGGGGTCTATGCTAACAAATTTTTGAACATGCCTAGGGACCACTGTTACTCTTAAGGTGTTTGCTCTATGCCAACCATCTCAGTCTCTCCAGTAAAAGTCTCTGTAAGATTGGTTGATCTTGTCATTAGCCATTTACTAGTTATATATGGCCATACCCCGTCTGCCTCAGCTGAGTTATAAGCACCAGAATCAGAGAACAGAGAACAAGAATTTGAGAAAGAACTGTATACTTTCCTCCATTTTCAAAACAAAATACTCCTTTTCAGGGTAGTGACGTCTCAAGACGGAACAATGGTTTATAGACTGCCTGATTTGGACCTCAGGGGCTGGATAGAGAGATTAGCATTACCCTAACCAAGGATACCTGGGCAGACATTAGCATGGACACTGACTTTGCCTCAAGAAGTTCTATGGGTACTTTCCTCTGTTCCCAAAGTTAAAGGATAATGTAAACATGGTGACTCCGGGGTTTCTATAAAATATATCATTCCAGACAAAGAACAAACATTTTGGATCATTCCCAAGAAGGGCTGACATATTTCAATTGGTTGGGTATGGATGGACATGCCCTATGCTGTGAGGTGAATAATTATCTATTTTTCTATTACACATATAGAAAAAGAAACCCAAATTATTTTCCACAACTCTTCTAAGTAATGTCTTATAGTATGAATTCCTTGCAAGTTTGGATATTTATCTTCCCACCTGACCCAGTGGTGTGAGATCTCACTGATACCCCACTACAACTTAATGTCAATCAGAACCTATGGAGTCACTTATATTTTATGAGCCCTCAAAGGCAATGGAAAGATTGATGAGAGCCAAAAATGGAGGTTCCTGGAAGCTCATTTGTTTTCTCCTTTTGATAGCTTAGCCTAGTGGAAAGCTGGCTTAGACTAACTGAAGATAACTTTCGAAGTTGTTTTCCAGTGCTCTTGGTATGCAAACCTTGTTTCTCTGTATTCACTCTCCCTAGTATTTCTCCTAATACCTGTAATCCCCTGATACTTCATTTATTACTTAGAGAAGCTAGGTTTTCCTTAGTGCCCCACTCTTTAAATACATAACGTGGTGTGTGGGCAGAACTCATTCTCTCTCAAAGTGCTCTCAGTCCTAAAAAAATTAAAACTCATATTCAAGCATAATGTAGTTTTATTCATACAGAAGCTCTTATATGTAGTGATTTAAATGATGTTATATGAGTTAATTATAATAACATTTAAGTTTATACAGTCCATACAGTTTTCCAGTTTATGAGAAGAAATAACATATTATTCTCTGCAATTTCATGCTGAAGTTCATTGCTATCCAGAGGAAGAGCTTTATCAAGAGTTTATAATCAAAATATTTGAATATATTGTGAGAGTGACTCTAATTTTGCAGGTTTTTAGAAGAATATCTTTGCCTCCAGAAATGATTTGTAAACTGAAAATTGAATATTTGAATAAATGTAATTGAAAATTACAAGCACTATTAAAATATAAGAACATGTTCTGACACATTTTATGGATTTAGAGCAAAAATCAACTTTGAGTAAATTTTAAAATGCTCTGGTGTTATTGTAAATTTCATTTTTAAAAATGAGTTATTAAAAGTAGTAGAACACTATCTATGTAGACTTAAGAAAAATCTTCATTGTAATTATCCAATTTTTGGTGGAAAATTACTCTTATGCACATTTCAATTTGTATTACCATAGTTAATTTCATCCTTATATTGTTCAATTAAAGAAAAGGAAGGGCTGATAGAACTATGGAAAATTTTCACCCTTGAAATATAATTTTAAAAAGTTGAGATGGCAAAATCTGAGTTAACAGAGATAAAAACAGTTTCTGTCAGTTAGAGAAAAACTGAGAAATATTCTTCTTCCAATTGCTACCACCTATCTGTACAGATAGCTTCTTATCAATTTAGACTCTCAGAATGTGAACAAACAATCCTTTGAAAGCCTCAGTAAGCAGTTGGATGAGACCATTGTGAGCCTAAAATTTAATATTAAAAAATTATGTTGGTGAGTGACGACAGCATCATGGCGGAGTGGGTTGTTCCCTTAGTCTCTGCCATTTAAATTACAACTAAATGGACATTCATTAGCCAGCAGAGGATTCCCTGTACAGCAAAAAAGGACTTCTGAGAGATCCATGTAGCTCTACCTCTGAAGATGGGTGGACTGGATCCCTGGGAGGCAGTGGATTTAGGTGAGCACACCCCTCCCCCTCCCCAGCGGCAGTGAGCCAGGTCGTGGATCCTCACACAGCAGATATGTGCTACTGTAAGAGGAGGCGGGGACAGCCTGATTTACGTGAACATTTTTGGAGTTGCAGCTTGGCCTATGGGAGTGCCCACCATGCTGCTGCAGCTCTACCGGTGGGAATACTCTACACCAAGCGGCAGTGGCTCAGCCCCCATGAAGGCACCCACTGCTGAGCACAGCACAAGCAAGAAGTTATCCCACGCACTCGGAAGGTGTCCCCGCCCACAGAGCGCGGCAACCCATGGGACCCACCATGTGGGGCAGCTCAACCCCCATTTGGGTGCCCCACACCCCTTGTGCAGCACAGGTGAGAAGGTGCTCCATCCCCTCAGAAGGTGCCCTGCCTGCAGAGCACAGCAGCCCAGGGGACCCACTGAGTGGCAGCTCAGCACCGATATAGGAGCCCTTCCCACTTAGCTCTCAGCAGCTCAGCTGGTCCCCTGCTGAGCACAGAGACCCTGCCTATACTGCCCAACCCCCCACGCAGCACAGAGGCCCTGCCCATGTGAGCACAACCTGCAGAGTGACTGTGGACAGCCTGGGTGAACACAGAGCAGCCCTACCCACACAGCTTCTAGTAGACATGGCAGGCCCAGAAAACAGAGCTCCTGCTACGCCCAGCAGTGGCAGGTGGGATTTGTGACCTGATACTGCCACAAATACTTTAGCAAAGGTACAATTCATCAAACAACATAAAGAACTAAGTAGCACGTCAGAGCAGAAGGAAAATAACAAGTCTCCAGAAATCAATCCTGAAGTTACAGAAATTTACAATCTAAATGACAGAGAATTCAAAATAGTTGTCATAAAGAAACTCAGGGAGCTACAAGAAAACACAAAAAGACAGTTCAATGAGCTCAGAAATAAAATTAATGAGCAGAAGGAATACTTCACCAAAGAGATTGAAAGTCTAAAAAAAAAACCAAACATAAATTCTGGATATGAAGAACACAATTAATGAGATAAAAAATAATCTAGAAACCATAAAAAATAGAGCTCATGTTATGGAGGACAGAATTAGAGGACAGAAATATAGAAATGCTTCAGGTAGAGGAGAAGAGTGAACTAAGATTTTTAAAAAATGAAGAAATTCTTTGAGAAATATATGACTCAATTAGGAAAAGCAATATAAGCATTATAGGTATTCCAGAGGGAGAAGAGAGGGGGAAAGGAACAGAGAGCTTGTTCAAAGAAATAATAGCTGAGAACTTCCCAAATCTGGGGAAAGAACTGGACTTACAAGTACATGAAACCAATTACTTCAATGCAAAAAGATCTTCTCCAAGGCATATAATAGTAAAACTGGTAAAACTCAATGACCAAAAAAAAATATATTAAGCGCACGGCAGACTAAAATAACCTATAAAGGAACCCTCATCAGGCTTTCAGCAGATTTCTCAGCAGAAACCTTACAGGGTAGGAGAGAATGTAATGATATATTCAAAATACTGAAAGACAAAAACTTTCAGTAGAATATGCTACCTCGTGAAAATATTCTTCAGATATGATGGAGAAATAAAAGCTTTCCCAGATAAACAAAAGCTGAGGAAGTTCACGCTACTAGACCTCACTTATAAGAAATAATGAAGGAAGCCCTTCTACATGAAACAAAAAGGCAAAGGTTTACAAAGCTTTGAGCAAGAAGATAAATAGACAAAATCAGAAAATTGCAGGTCTCTATCAGAACAAGTTAACAAACACTTAATTGTAACATAAAAGATAAAGGGAAGGAAAGCATCAAAATAACTATAACCACTTCAATTTAGTCACAAACTCACAACACAAAAAAGAAGAATATGTGACAATAACTCAGAAGGGGAAGAAGAAAGGGTTTTAACCTGATTAGGCCTATGGAGACAAGAGGCTGTCAGAAAATGGACTATCTCACCTATGAGACCTTTTATACAAACCTCATGGTAGCCATTAAACAAAGAATCAGAATAGAACCATAAATCATAAATAAAGAGAAAATTGAGAAAACCACCAAATAGAAATGGCAGTCAGAAATACAAGGAAAGAGAAACAAAGGAAATATAGAACAAACAGAAAACAAGAGGTAAAATGTCAGTATTAAGCCCTCTTATATCAATAATCACTCTAATGTAAAAGAATTGAATTCTCCAATCAAAAGACACAGAGAGTTGGCCGGCCTGGTGGCACAAGTGGTTAAGTGCACGCACTCCACTGCGGCGGCCCAGGGTTCACTGGTTCAGATCCCAGGCGAGCACCAACTCACCGCTTGTCAAGCCATGCTGTGGCGGCGTCCCATATAAAGTGGAGGAAAATGAGCGTGGATGTTAGCCCAGGGCCAGTCTTCCTCAGCAAAAAAGAGAAGGATTGGCAGATGTTAGCTCAGGACCGATCTTCCTCACACACACACACAAAAAGACACAGAGTGGCTGGATGGATTAAAAAACAAGACCCAAGAATAGGCTGCCTCCAGGAAACACATCTCAGCTCTAAAGACAAACATAGGCTCAGACTGAAGGGATGGAAGATGATACTCCAAGCAAATGGCAAGCAAAAGAGAGTAAGTGTCGCCATAATTATATCAGACAAAGCAGACTTCAAGAAGAAAGAAGCAAGGAAAGACAAAGAGGGGCAGTATATAATGATAAAAGGGACATTTCACCAAGAGGAAATAACACATGAATATTTATGCCCCTATCACTGGACCACCAAAGTATATAAAGCAACTGCTAAGAGATGTAAGGGAGAAAATGACAGCAACACAATAATAGTAGAGGATCTCAATACCCTATGTACATCAATGGATAGATCATCCAGACAGAAAGTCAACAAGGAAACAGTGGCCTTAAATGAAAAACTAGACCAGATGAACTTAATAGATGTATAGAGAGCATTCCATCCCAAAACAGCAGAATATACATTCTTCTCAAGTGCACATGGAACATTCTCAAAGATAAACCATATGTTGGGAAACAAGGCAAGCCTCAATAAATTTAAGATTGAAATCACATCAAGCATCTTTTATGACCACAGTGTTATGAAACTAGAAATCAACTACAAGAAAAAGGTTAGGAAAGCCACAAATATATGGAGACTAAACAACATGCTACTGAACAACCTTTGGATCAATGAAGAAATAAAAGGAGAAATCAAAAAATACCTGGAGACAGCATACCAATTCTTATGGGATGCAGCAAAAGCAATTCTAAGAGGGACATTTATAGCAATACAGCCCCACCTGAACAAAGAAGAAAAATATCAAATAAGTAATCTTAAACTACACCTAACAGAATTAGAAAAAGAAGAACAAAGCCCAAAGTCAGCAGAAGGATGGAAATAATAAAAGTCAGAGCAGAAACAAATGAAATAGAGACTAAAAAAACAGTAGAAAGGATCAATGAAACTAAGAGCTGGTTCTTTGAGAAGATAAACAAAATTGACAAACCCTTAGCCAGATTCACTAAGAAAAAAAGAGAGATGGATCAAATAAATAAAATTAGAAATGAAAAAGGAGAAATTACAACAGATACCACAGGAATACAAAGGATTATAAAAGAATACTTTGAAAAACTATATGCCAACAAATTGAGTAACTTAGAAGAAATGCATAAATTCCTAAGACTCATACAACCTCCCAAAAGTGAATCAAGAAGAAATAGAGAATCTGAATAGACAATTGACAAATAAAGAAATTGAAACAGTAATCAAAAACCTGCCAAAAAATAAAAGTCCAGGACCAGATGGCTTCTCTGGAGAATTCTACCAAACATTCAAAGAAGATTTAATACCTATCTTTCTCAAACTATTCCAAAAAATTAAAGATGACAGAATGCTTCCTAACTCATTCTATGAGGCCAACATTATTCTGATACCAAAACCAGGCAAGGACAACACATAGAAGGAAAATTACAGGTCAATGTTGCTGATGAAGATAGATGCAAAAATATTCAAAAAAATATTGGCAAATCAAATACAGCAATTCATCACAAGGATCATACACCATGATCAAGTGTGATTTATGCCAGGGATACAGGGATGGCTTGACATCCACAAATCAATCAATGTGATACACCACATTAACAAAGTGAGAAATAAAAACCACATGATCATCTCAATAGATGCGGATAAAGCATTTGACAAAATCCAACATCCATTTATGATAAAAACTCTCAAAATGGGTATAGAAGGAAAGTACTCAACATAATAACAGCCATTTATGACAAACCCACAGCCAACATCGTATTTAACAGTGAAAAACTGAAAGCCGTCCCTCTGAGAATAGGAACAAGACAAGGGTGCCCACTGTTGCCACTCCTGTTCAACATAGTACTGGAGGTTTTGGTCAGAGCAATTAGGCAAGAAAAAAAATAAATAAAACGTATCTAAATTGGAAAGCAAGAGGTGAAACTTTCACTTTTTGTGAATGACATGATTCTATACATAGAAAACCCTAAAGAATCCACTAGAAAACTATTAGAAATAATCAATAACTACAGTAAAGTTGCAGGGTACAAAATAAACTTACAAAAATCAGTTGCATTTCTATTCTCTAATAACAGACTAACAGAGAACTTGAGAATACATCCCATTTACAATTGCAACAAAAATAATAAAATATCTAGGAATATATTTAACCAAAGAGGTGGAAGACATATGTACTGAAAACTATAAGACATTATTGCAAGAAATTGAATAAGACATAAAAAATGGAAAGATAGTCCAGGGTCATGGATTGGAAGAATAAACATAGTTAAAATGTCCATATCACATAAAACAATCTACAGTTTCAATGCAATCACAATCAGAATCCCAATGACATTCTTCACACAAATAGAACAAAGAATCCAAAGAATCCTAAAATTTATAATGAACAAGAGAGCTCGAACAGCCAAAGCAATCCTGAGGAAAAGGAACAAGCATAGGCATCACAATCCCTGACTTCAAAATATACAACAAAACTATAGCAATCAAAAAAACATGGTACTGGCACAAAAACAGACACACAGATGAATGGAACAGAACGGTAGCCTAGAAATAAAAGCACACATCTATGGATAGCTAATCTTTGACAAAGGAGCCAAGAAAATGTAGTGGAGAAAGGAAAGTCTCTTCAATAAATGGTGTTGGGAATAATGGACAACCACATGCAAAAGAATGAAAGTAGACCTTTATCTTACACCATCCACAAAAATTAATTCAAAATGGATTAAAGATTTGAATGTAAGACCTGAAACCATAAAACTCCTTGAAGAAAATATAGGTAGTACACTCTTTGACATTGATTTTAGCAACATCTTTTTGAATACCATGTCTACTCAGGCAAGGGAAACAAAAGAAAAAATATACAAATGGGACTACATCAGATTAAAAAGCTTCTGCAAGGCAAAGGAAACCAAGAGCAAAATGAAAAGACAACCCACCACTGGGAGAAAATATTTGCAAATCATATATCCAACAAGTGGTTAATTTCCAAAATATGTAAAGAACTGATAAAACTCAACAGCAAAAAAACAAACAAGCTGATCAAAAAACGAGCAGAGGATATGAACAGAGATTTTTCCAAAGAAGATATACAGATGGCCAACAGGCATATGCAAAGATGTTCAACATCACTAATTATTAGGGAAATGCAAATCAAAACTACAATGAAATGTCACCTTACATCTGTTAGAGTGGCTATAATTACCAAGACAAAAAATAACAAATGTTGGGGAGGATGTGGAGAAAAGACAACCCTCATACACTGCTGATGGGAATGCAAACTGGCACAGTCACTATGGAAAACAGTATAGAGATTTCTCAAAAAATTAAAAATAGACATACCATACAATCCAGCTCTCCCTTTACTGGGTATCCGAAGATCATGAAATCAACAATTCAGAGAGATTTATGCACCCCTATATTCATTGCACCATTATTCACTAGAGCCAAGATGTGGAAGCAAACCAAGCGCTCATGGGCTGATGAATGGATAAAGAAGATGTGGTATATCTATACAATGCAATACTACTCAGCTATAAAAAAAAAAAAAAAAAGACAAAATCATCCCGTTTGCAACAACATGGATGGACCTGGAGGGTATTATGTTAGTGAAACAAGCTAGGTAGAGAAAGACAAACGCTGCATGATTTCACTCATATGTGGAAGACAAACAAACACGTGGATAAAGAGAACAGTTTAGCGATTACCAGAGGAGAAGGGAGTGAGGGGGTGGGTGAAAGGGGTCAAAGGGCACATATGTATGGTGATGGATAAAAATTAGACTATTGGTGGTGAGCATGACGCAGTCTATACAGAAACTGATAGATAATAATGTACACCTGAAATTACACAATGTTATAAACCAGTATTTCCTCAATAAAATAATTGAAAAGATTGTTTATAGAAGCAAGCTCAACTTTATGCTACTTCTGAAAATATACTTTGCATGTAATCCTCCAGATTTTGAATCAATAAATACCAAGAAATACGCACAGAAACATCTTCCTTTGCATATTATTTTGTAACTTTTTATGTATAATGTATCATGTCGATGTTTTATGCCGACAAATGTACTTCTACAAAATAAGTTAAGGTAATGTTAATGAAATGCAAAGTATACATGGCATCATATAGATGTGCTAAAATTCATATGTAATCATTTCTTGTAAGAGATGATGACTGTTTCCAAATATTGCTTTTATAAATGATACTATGAAATATCTTAGATCTGTATTGTTGTGCACATTCTTATTTATTTATTTCTGGGATCAGAGATAACAAAAAAAAGTTTTTACAACTTCTGATACAGATTTTGTAATTGCCCTCTGGGCTTTGTAATGTTTTAATTTACTAGAATAATCAGGTTCAACATACGGTTTCGTGTTCACAGATGTGAAGCAAATGGCATTTGTAAGCTCTATTATATTTGAGAAGTCTTAAAGCATATGTAAGTTATCCTCTAAAGTTAGTATGTCTATGCATTTTTCATGTAACAATGATTGTCTATAAATAAAAATTTTCTTCTCCCCACAAAAAGCTTTTTGTGTAAGAAATTGCAAATTGATATTGTATCTATATTTAATATTTGTGATTAAGATGGTGAAATTGCAATGTATTTCAAAACATTGATCTGGGGTTTCAGGCTGTAACCAGGAGTTTAGAAAGCCAGATGCTCTTTCTGTTCAGTAAGAATATAATTGACAGTTAACTTGGAATCTTGCACTTCTGCTGGATCATTTTTCAAAATCTACAGTGATAATGAGGATACGTGCAACAATGCCAATTACCTGGTATTTGCAATGTCACTAACAGAGAAAAATGTAGCAAGAATTTGAAAACTTGAAAAAAAAGATATGGACTTACAGAAGAAAATCTTTGCTAAGTGGACTTCACTTAAAAAAGATCAATGAGAATCTTAAGTGAAAGAGTGTGAAGAAAAGATCTTTGTACCATATCTTTAGGTCTGAATTAACAATATTTCTCTCTGTGCTGACACAGACAATTGGAAAAAATATTCCAACCAACAGACCCCTGAAGTCGTGTCATTTTTATTTTCTTTAGAAGACACTTATAAAACAGGTGCACCCCCTGGAAACATCTACACGTGCTAGAAGGGAGCAATAATTGACCAAAATGGTAACTATCTGTCATAATGACAGAACCTTATTATCAAGAAGGCATCAGGTGAACTTCTAAGAATTTTTTTTTTTTAATCCTCATCCCAGCGGAGAAGGAAATAAATTCATAGGGACATCTTCAAAGGACACTATAACGATTATCTAGACTCTACTTTTCCTTCCAATCTTTCTGATGTGCATTAGTACTCATTTACACATGCATGCTATAACTACCTCAAAATATTATTTTACACTTTTTGCAAGTGAAAAACAAAACAATACAGATACCTTTTCTCAGAAAAACTACCCAAATAAGTAGGCATCTGTTATTATTAATTTTGAAGACTAGTTAAGAAGAATCAGCAAAGAAAACAAAAATAAAAACAAATATTAAATATAACAGAGTTTCTTCACCAGCAATATAACACGTATGTCATGCACAGACAGTGGCACTTCTTTAGGAAGGACTAACAGACGAATCAATCGGCGCATGTCCCGGTTAGATCACCAGTCCTAAGCCCTTTGATTGTCCATGAACCCAAACTAGTTCATAGTCAACAGAAACATGTTTCTTAGTGGCAGAAGAAAAAACTGAAGTTTATTGACAAAGATTCAGAGGAAACAGGGCAAGGGTTTATATTCACAGTTAATATTCTCTTCTTCATTGAAAATATACTTTTCACAAAGTTTTGATAGCATGAACACACTGATGAAGCTCCATTCTCAATGTTTTATATCATTGCCACAATGAATGAAAAAGCATACAAAACCAATTTATTCAGCAAAAATATTTTGTTTTATACTATAGGAAAGATATTTTAAAGATAGAATTACTAAGGTTTAAACAAGTATTTACATGATTCCTGTCGATATTTTCAAACTTAGAAGAAACAAAGAATGACTCGGATTTTAAAAATCCTTAGGAGATCAAAATAAAGGCCAATTTAAAGTATGAATTAATCATTATAAAAATGATGATGTAAAGAAAATATCAGAGGTTTTCTGGACTGTTAAGGCTAGTGATAAGTGGCACCTTAGCTTGCGTCTGCATATCAAACATTTGAAAAAAATATGGATCACAGGATGAGACATTAAAAGCATTAAAATGACTGATAGCTGCTAAATAATCAGGGTTTTCACTTTTCTGTGCCCACACTTCATGGCATTTCTCATTGATGTGCCAAGATTTGTGGTTGTTTCACTTATCCGTATTTTCTTGTCTTTCCATAGCCAATTTTCCCTGCCTAAAATGTTTTCCCTAACCCTCAATCTTTTAAGAATGATCCTGTTTTTGAAGCTTCAGCTTAAGTCTCATGCACTTCACGAAAGCTTACTTGACCAATTTCAATTCTCGTTACCTATATGCCAATCTTCACAACATGTGTAATCCATCAGCAATATTTTGATTTAGTGCTATATTTTCATTCTGCATCACACATCACATGTGTTTGTATCCTAAAATGAATATTTTTACGATTACCTTAAGGAAGCTTAAAGTATATATAGAAATTGTACCAGGTTGAGTTCTGCAGAAGCAAACACCAAGCCAGCATTTGGGGTACAAGTTATTTATTAGGAAGGAATACTATCCCAAAGTTGAGCAGCAAGTCCTTCCTTGAATGGGGGCTGCATCTACAATATAACATAGAAATATATACAAATCATAGGTATACATGCGGCTGAACTGCCTCAAAATAAACACACCATCCCTGTATTTTATCTGACTTTTCTCGTTGTTCTTGGATTAGGCATTAATCAACCAGAAGTAATTTCAATACAGTGATCGCAGTTACACATATATGTTGGACATGAGATAACTGAACATAGATTCCACATTTCCTAAGGAAAATCTCCATTTCGAGTAGGTTTTCCAGCTTTAGTGTTATGTTAATAAAATGCTGAGGGATAATAGGTGTTCTCACCTAGCTGGAGAAGTTAATCAAATCAACCCAGGCAATACAAATTGGATCATATATATTCTACCCAATGTTTTCATCTTGTATCTACCAATTAACTCTAACTGCCAAGACCAAAAAAAAAAGTTAAATCAGATGCTGAGAGCAATTCATTAGTTGGTACTACTTTAAAATGCCCAAACAGCACCACAAGATGCCTAGATAATCCTCAAGGAAGTGTTTTTTTTTTTTTTTATTATTGATGTTTTAATGGTTTCTAACATTGTGAAATTTTGGGTTGTACATTTTTGTTTGTCCATCACCATATATATGACTCCCTTCACCTCTTGTGCCGACCCCCCCACCCCCACTGCCCCTGGTAACCACAGTCCAGTTTTCTCTGTCCATGTGTTGGTGTATATTCCACATATGAGTGAGATCACACAGTGTTTGTCTTTCTCTTTCTGGCTTATTTCACTTAACATAATACGCTCCAGGCCCATCCATGTTGTTGCAAATGGGACGATTTTGTCTTTTTTTATGGCTGAGTAGTATTCCATTGTATATATATACCACATTTTCTTAATCCAATCGTCAGTCGAGGGACACTTAGGTTGCTTCCACTTCTTGGCTATGGTGAATAATGCTGCAATGAACATAGGGGTGCATAAGCCACTTTGGATTGTTTATTTCAGGTTCGTTGGATAGATTCCCAGTAGTGGGATGGCTGGGTCATAGGGCATCTCTATTTTTAATTCTTTGAGGAATCTCCATACTGTTTTCCATAGAGGCTGCACCAATTTGCATTCCCACCAGCTGTGTATGAGGGTTCCTGTTTCTCCACATCCTCTCCAACATTTGTTGGTTTTTGTCTTGGTGATTATAGCCATTCTAACGGGCGTGAGGTGGTAACTTAGTGTTGTTTTGATTTGCATTTCCCTGATGATTAGTGATGTTGAGCATCTTTTCATGTGCCTATTGGCCATCTGTATATCTTCCTTGGAGAAGTGTCTCTTCATTTCCTCTGCCCATTTTTTGATCGGGTTGTTTGTTTTTTTGTTGTTCAGTTGTATGAGTTCTTTATATATTATGGAGATCAACCCCTTGTCAGATGTATGTTTTGCAAATATTCTCTCCCAGCTGGTTGGTTGTCTGTTCATCTTGATTCTGGTTTCATTTGTCTTATAAAAGCTCTTTAATCTGATAAAGTCCCACTTGTTTATTTTTTCTT
Source organism: Diceros bicornis minor (assembly GCF_020826845.1). NCBI lineage: Eukaryota > Metazoa > Chordata > Mammalia > Perissodactyla > Rhinocerotidae > Diceros > Diceros bicornis. Next base: position 26,939,780 of record NC_080750.1, read on the forward strand.
TAGTTTCTCTAGTCTGTGTAGGCATGTCATCCGAAAAGATTCCTTTAAAACCAATGTCAAATAGTGTGTTGCCTATATTTTCTTCTATGAGTTTTATAGTTTCAGGTCTCACCTTCAGGTTTTTGATCCATTTTGAGTTAATTTTTGTGACTGGCGATAGCACATGGTCCACTTTCATTCTTTTGCATGTGGCTGTCCAGTTTTCCCAACACCATTTATTGAAGAGACTTTCCTTTCTCCATTGCATGTTCTTAGCACCTTTGTCAAAAATTAGCTGTCCGTATATGTGTGGTTTTATTTCTGGGCTTTCAATTCTGTTCCATTGATCTGTGTGTCTGTTTTTGTACCAGTACCATGCCGTTTTGATTACTATTGCTTTGTAGTATGTTTTGATGTCAGGGATTGTGATGCCACCTGCTTTGTTCTTTTTTTTAGGATTTCTTTAGCTATTCGGGGTCTTTTGTTGCCCCGTATGAATTTTAGTATTCTTTTTTCTATTTCTGTGAAGAATGTCATTGGGATTCTGATTGGGATTGCATTGAATCTGTAGATTGCTTTAGGAAATATAGACATTTTAACTATGTTTATTCTTCCAATCCACGTGCATGGGATATCTTTCCATTTCTTTATGTCATCATGGATTTCTTTGTATAATGTCTTGTAGTTCTCATTGTATAGGTCCTTCACCTCCTCGGTAAGATTTATTCCCAGGTATTTTATTCTTTTTGATGCAATTGTAAATGGTATTATCTTTTTGAGCTCTCTTTCCGTTAGTTCATTATTAGCATATAGAAATGCTACTGATTTTTGTAGATTGATTTTGTGCCCTGCAACTTTGCTGTAGTTGTTGATTGTTTCTAACAGTTTTCCAACAGATTCTTTAGGGTTTTCTATATATACAATCATGTCATCTGCAAATAGTGAGAGGTTCACTTCTTCGTTACCTATTTGGATTCCTTTTATTCCTTTTTCTTGCCTAATTGCTCTGGCCAAAACCTCCAGTACTATGTTGAACAGGAGTGGTGAGAGTAGGCAGCCCTGCCTCGTTCCTGTTCTCAGAGGAATGGCTTTCAGTCTTTCCCCGTTGAGTATGATGTTGGCTGTGGGTTTGTCATATATGGCCTTTATTATGTTGAGGTACTTTCCTTCTATTCCCATTTTATTGAGAGTTTTTATCATAAATGGATGTTGTATCTTGTCAAGTGCCTTCTCTGCGTCTATTGAGATGATCATGTGGTTTTTATTCTTTGTTTTGTTGATGTGATGTATCACGTTGATTGATTTGCGGATGTTGAACCATCCCTACGTCCCTGGTATAAATCCCACTTGATCATGGTGTATGATCTTTTTAATGTATTGTTGTATTCGGTTTGCCAATATTTTGTTGAGGATTTTTGCATCAATGTTCATCAGCGATGTTGGCCTGTAATTTTCTTTCTTTGTACTGTCTTTGTCTGGTTTTGGTATCAGGGTGATGTTGGCCTCGTAGAATGATTTAGGAAGTGTTCCATCTTTCTCTATTTTTTAGAATAGTTTGAGGAGGATGGGTATTAAATCTTCTTTGAATGTTTGGTAAAATTCACTGGAGAAGCCATCTGGTCCTGGACTTTTATTTTTGGGGAGGTTTTTGATTACTATTTCAATCTCTTTACTTGTTATTGGTCTATTCAGATTCTCCATTTCTTCTTGGTTCAATTTTGGGAGGTTGTATAAGTCTAAGAATTTATCCATTTCTTCTAGATTGTCCAATTTGTTGGCATATAATTTCTCATAGTATTCTCTTATAATCCTCTGTATTTCCATGGTATCTATTGTAATTTCTCCTCTTTCATTTCTAATTTTATTTACTTGAGCCTTTTCTCTTTTTTTCTTAGTAAGCCTGGTTAAGGGTTTGTCGATTTTGTTTATCTTCTCGAAGAACCAACTCTTTGCTTCATTAATCCTTTCTACTGTTTTTTTGGTCTCAATTTCATTTATTTCTGCTCTGATTTTTATTATTTCTCTCCTTCTGCTGGCTTTGGGCTTTGTTTGTTCTTCTTTTTCTAGTTCTGTTAGGTGTAATTTAAGGTTGCCTATTAGGGCTTTTTCTTGTTTGTTAAGGTGGGCTTGTATCGCTATGAGTTTCCCTCTCAGGACCGCTTTTGCTGCATCCCATATGGTTTGAAATGGCATATTATCATTTTGGTTTGTTTCCAGATAGTTTTTGATTTCTCCGTTAATTTCATCAATGATCCATTGGTTGTTCAGTAGCATGTTGTTTAATCTCCACATTTTTGTCACTTTCCCAGTGTTTTTTCATGGTTCATTTCCAGTTTCATAGCCTTATCGTCTGAAAACATGTTTGCTATGATTTCAATCTTCTTAAATTTATTGAGGCTTGCTTTGTTTCCCAACATATGGTCTATCCTAGAGAATGTTCCATGCGTGCTTGAGAAGAATGTGTAGTCAGCTGTTTTTGGATGGAGTGCTCTGCATATGTCTACTAGGTCCATCTCGTCCAGTTTTTCATTTCAGTCCACTATTTCTTTATTGACTTTTTGTCTGGATGATCTATCCATTGCTGTAAGTGGGGTGTTAAGATCCCCTACTATTATTTTGTTGTTGTTGATTTCTCCTTTTAGGTTTGTTAATAGTTGCTTTATGTACATTGGTGCTCCTATGTTGGGTGCATATGTATTTATAAGTGATATGTCTTCTTGATGGAGTGTCCCTTTTATCATTATGTATTTCCCTTCTTTGTCTTTCTTAACCTGTTTTATCTTGAAGTCTACTTTGTCTGATATGAGTATGGCAACACCTGCTTTCTTTTGTTTGCCATTAACTTGGAGTATTGTCTTCCACCCTCACTCTGAGCCTGTTCTTGTCTTTAGTGCTAAGATGTGTTTCCTGAAGGCAGCATATTGTTGGGTCTTGCTTTTTAATCCATCCTGCCACTCTGTATCTTTTGATTGGAGAGTTCAATCCATTTACATTTAGGGTAATTATTGATATATGAGGGCTTAATGTTGCTGTTTTGTCACTTATTTTCTGGTTCTTTTGCATTTCCTTTGTTTCTTGTCCCATTTGTTTTGGACAGCCAATTCAGTTTGGTTGTTCTGTCTTATGACTCTTCTAGTTTTCTCTTTGTTTATCATATGTGGTTTGTTTTGATTATTTGTTTAGTGGTTACCTTGAGGTTTGGGCAAAAAATCTTGTGTATGAGATAGTCCATTATCTGATGGCCTCCTATTTCCTTATACTAAGTCAATTCAGTCACTTTCCTCTTCCCCTTCTAAAGTGTTTTTCTTATACCTTATTCTATCTTGTGTTGTGGCTGTGTGTTTACAGTGATGAGGTTAAATTTATTTTTGGTGAAATTCTTCCTTTGATCTTTGAATTTAGTATTTAAGTGGTTGCTAACCTATTCCGGTAAAGATCTACTATTTTTCTGAGTTTGTCTACCTTCTTTTCTCCTTCCTCCAAGCTTTGTGTTCCTTTTCTCTTCTTTTTTTCAGGCCTGAGGGCCTTCTTGAGTGTTTCTTGTAGTGGGGGTCTCGTGGCCATGAATTCCCTTAGCTTTTGTTTATCTGGGAGAGTTACTATTTCTCCATCATATTTGAAGGATATTTTTGCTGGATAGAGTATTCTTGGCTGAAAGTTTTTGTCTTTCAGTATTTTGAATATATCATTCCAGTCTCTTCTTGCCTGTAAAGTTTCTGTTGAGAAATCCGCTGAGAGCCTGATGGGAGTTCCTTTGTACGTTATTTTTTGTTTTTGTCTAGCTGCCCTTAATATGGTTTCTTTGTCGTTGACCCTGGATAGCCTTACCACTAGGTGTCGTGGTGAAGGCCTTTGTCTGTTAATATATATAGGTGTCCTGTTGGCTTCGCTTACTGATATTTCCTGCTTCTTCCCCAGATTTGGGAAATTCTCAGCTATTATTTCCTTGAATAGGCTCTCTGTTCCTCTTTCCCTCTCCTCTCCCTCAGGAATACCTATAATTCTTATGTTACATTTTCTAATAGAGTCAGATATTTCTCGGAGTCTTTCTTCATTTCTTTTTAGTCTTAGTTCTCTCTCCTCTTCCATCTGGAGTATATCTGTATTCCTATCCTCTAAGGTGCTAATTCTTTCCTCCATATTGTCAGCTCTGTTCTTTAGAGAGTCCAGATTCTCCTTTATCTCCTCCATTGTGTTCTTCATCTCCATCAGCACTGATTGGTTTTTCTTTATGATTTCAATCTCTTTTGTGAAGAAACTCCTGATCTCATTGAATTGTTTGTCTGTGTTGTCTCGTATTTCATTGAGCGTTTTTATGATAGCTATTTTGAAATCTCTGTCATTTAGTTTATGGATTTCTGTGTCTTCGGGGTTGATTTCTGGGTGCTTGTCATTTTGTTTCTGGTCTGGTGATTTCACATATTTTTGCATTGTGGTTCCTGTGTTGGTTTTGTTTTTCCTCATCCTGGAAATCTCTGGTTGCAATTTCCACCTGCCACCACTGTCTGGTGGTAAAGGGCTGTGTAGTCTAAGCCCCCTGCGCTCTGCCCCGGTTTTTCTGCTGCGATCCGCAGTTTTGTTTTTTTTTTGTTTTTTTTTTCCCGTTGCGATCCACGGGTCCAGTCATTTGATCAGGTCTGCTGCGGATCGCTTGGTCTGGCCTGTCGCGGATCACTTGGTCTGGTCTGCCGCGGATCGCTAGGTCTGGTCTGGTCGGTTGATCTGCAGAGTCCGGTTTGCGGGGAGGGAGGAGATTCTCTTTTGCCCTCTGGGTCCCTGATGTGGGACGCTTCTTGTTTGCCCCTCTTTATCCACTCTCTGGGGTGCTCAGATGTTGATGGTAGCCCTGTGGCTCCTCTGAGTCCTCTGTGCCGGAGTTTCCCACTGTCTGAGAGAGTCCAAAGAGCCATGGTTTCCCCGCCGAGGGCTGCCCTCCCCCCTCTCTGAGAGCCGCACGGACCGGGATCGCTGATCTGATGGGGAGGGAGAGGAGTTCTCCTTACCTCTCCTCACTTCCTCCGGGGGCCCAGCATGTTCCGCTCTCAGATGTGCAGCAGTGTGGATCCCTCCCCTCTAGCTTTTCACTGTCTGGGATTCCGTTGTTGGTCTGTGACTGTTCCTTTTGTTGTATCTTGTCGGGGGAAGAGTTCACAGGAAAGCTCACTCCGCCAGGATGCTGACGTCACTCTCAAGGAAGTGGTTTTATTACATATGTTAAGCAATGTTCATAATGAGAGATCTAAGATTGAGAATAATACAGAGCAGATGAAGATTAAAGTAATGAAATGCTTAAAGAATCGGGACAAAAATGGTCCCCAGTCTTAAATCAATTTTCCTTTAGTAACAAAATATATATATATATACTATATATACATAATATTAGAAGACATTTTTACTTTTATAAATCTATAACATATATAGAGAAATATACCAATCCTAAGCATACAGCTTGATGTATTTTCACAAATTGAACATGTTTATGTAACCAAGACTAAAATCAAGAAACAAAACATGGCCAGCATGCCCAAAGTTATCCTCACATTCTTTCTAGAGACTATTTCCCTAACCATAACCACAATTCTGAGATCTAACACCACGTATTAGCTGTGTATTGTTAAGAAATAATTTATTTTGAAGTAACAGCAAATTTGTAGAGTAGCTGCAAGTACAACAAGAAGGAAACTCATATACTTCTCACTGAGATTCACCATTTTGCAATATGTGCTCTTTTTGTTCTTATTCCTTCATCCCTCTACCACTGGACCCTTTGAGTGCAAGCCACAAATATGCAGATACGATTCCAATCCCAGTTTGTGTTTCCCCAGAAAGAGAATATTTTCCTGACTATTAACCAGGTAATTCCCCAACAGGAAGTCACCACTGATAACGCACTGGCCTTTCCAAACCTCGTTCAAGCATCATATCAACAATGTCTCTTTTTTTATTTCTGGCCCAATATCGCATCTGGAAACAATATATTTGCTATCATGTGTTTTGTAATTTTAGACTTTGTTCCCATATTTGGCTGACCATTCTCTGTGAGAATCCTGATGAAACTAGTTGAGGGAATTATCCTTGGAGAGGATGTGTGCTTATTTCTGCATTTTTCCCCGGAAGACCACCATCCCAGAGCCTCTCCTACATTAACTAATTAGTTTGCGGAGACCTGGATGATAGAGTTAATGAAATTTCTGCTAGAATCTTATGTGAGTGTACGACAATGGTTAAACATCTTAGGGAAGTTGTCCTCCACCTGATGCTGAAGTTGAGGCAGAACTTGCCTCCTTATCTCCCTTGCTAGATAAGTAGATTTTTTTTCTAACTCAGACTTCCCTTAAAATGTATAATTTTTGGAGCCCTGGCTTCATTCAGGGATCTCATTTCCAATTCTCCATCGTCAACAGGCCAAGGTCTTATCTTTTGTCTCCCTCTGGCTGTGCAAACCCCAAATTAAATCCTACTCATACTCTGATATTTGTTTCCTCTTTATAATTGGCTCCTGTGGTTTTCCTGAACTCTTTTTTTTTTTTTCCTTAGCGCAAACATATGTTTAATATGATATGTGTTGCATCTTACCCAGACTTATAGATGTTTTGTGGCAGGACAATTTTCACACCTTACACACTTTTTTTGCTCTGATGCATTCCTCGTTAAGTGCAGACTCCCTCTCTTAAAAAAAAAAAAGGAAAAGAAAAAAGACTTAAAGATTAAACCTTCCTCTAAATTATTTTTTTCAAAAGTCACTGGCTGCTGTTCACTAAACATGTGCGTGTCTCTACTTTTGTTTTTTAAGGTCATAGTAACAGCACACGATTTAAGTTGAGTTTCAGCAAATCCTCTTATGAGAATTTCAGCAGTCATTCAATCCTTTTTAATAGGTTTGAAACTTCCACTTTACAAAGGAGAAATAAAATGAAAATAAAACAGATGTTTCTTCATCATCTAAAAGAAATATTTGCCACATAGAAACAAAGTCATTTAGTCACAAAAATGGAAATATAAGAATTTTCATAGATAATTTATATTTCATTAACCAACTCACTGAGAAAAGTATTGCAGAAATAATATATGGACATAAATTCTTCTCTCTGTCTCACTAGAGGGAAAGTTGCCTGCAGGACATTCTCAGTTAATTTCCATATTTGATATCCTATAAATGTAAGATGAATTGCTATAAAAAATGCAAGGCATGTGGGTGAGCTTTTATATAAATATATCAATGATGGATTAAACAAATCTAATATGAAAATAAGACAACCCCTCCAGGCTTAGAATATGCTGAATTGAATTATCCAGGGAACTGCTAGAAATACATATTTAAAAAGAACTATATTTCAAAGGAACTAAATTAGAAGGTATTTTGAAATTTTCTGAATATTGCAAATAAATTCATTTTATAGAATTTGTGAAAAAGAATTATTACACAGAAGTGAAAAAGATTATCAATACACTAAACTTTCAAGAATGAGCTTCAAAGAGAAATCATTGTTGTTCGGAAAAAAAATAAACACTACCCAGGCTTCTTTCGCTTTTCTATCATAATCCAGAATGCCAAGGATACATATTCTTTACCCACTAGTTATATATATGTAGTTATGATATATATATATATATCATATATCTACTCACATACATATGTGTGTATATATGTATACACGTCATTTTTATTTCTAAATTTATAAATAATTCAGAAATAAAAATTTTCTTTAATTGTATACATGAATGTAAACCATTTCTAAATTATTTTTACCTCAATCCTACAAACATAATCATAATAGATTAAAACGGTAATGTAAAGCTCCTTGTGTAGTTGATGGCCGCAAAAGCTATTTTTAATGGAAAATTTTAGTTTTAAAAGACCAAAATAGAAGAAAAATAGAACAGACTAGTACAATAAAAATATAGAGAAACAATTCTATTTCTCTAAGCAGAAGAATTCCTCTTCTGAAATTTGTATGTTCTTATTTTCTTCTGACTCACATCATTCAAAAGTTCTCATTATTCTATAATATTGTCTCTCCAGTTGCATATACAGTAAACAGCACTAATAAACAGTTTCTGAAGTTAGATTTTTATTACTCTCTCTTTCTTTTTCCTGTAGTGTCGTCTCAGGTCTAAGGAGCTTAAATATAATGGCAGCATCAGTGGAAAGTGTGGTACGTCCCTAGCCTCTGGTTGTGTCACGAGTTGTCCCATCCAGTTTTGGGGTCCTCTGCTGACTCATCCTCTACAGAAGCCAGTAGGTCGTGCCTTGACCTCTGGTTGTGGGGTACACAAGCTTCTTTATCCTCATCCCAATGCTAGGCCTTTCCTTGTTCAACAACACTGTCAGTATCTCTTAAAAACAGGGTATGTTGGGGGTTAGGGAGCCCAGGCTGCTCATCACATACCAAGCTGGATATTGTGAGTCCTCAGTCTCACCAAATTGGTTTCTCCCTTAGCCTTTGCTAATGTACTACCTGGATATCATCTTGCTCTTCTGCTCTGCTCTCACAGAGCTTTTTTAAGATATTGCAAATTTCCCCTGCTAAGCCCTGGCTACACGGGCTTAAGACTCCCTGTTCAGTCTTTTCCCAAACCTATGTGGAAATCCCTTCCTCCTTTCTCCTTCTCCCCCACCCACTTGCTCAGGAGTTAATCAATTTTGGGAGTAGAGATAAATATCATATGTTCAAATGTCATTAGTGAAAAAGTCTAACAGCAACTCTTTATTTAAAATTGCAGCTTTACTTCTATTCTTTATTATACTCCTATTCTTCATTTAATCTCTTACACTTTTTTTCATAAACTTTTCATCTTATAAAATACTATACAATTTAAATATTTATTGTGATTAGTGTTTGCTATGTGACTTGCAGCGAGTACATGCAAACTCCAGGAAGGTAGAGATTTTATTTGTGCTGTTCCCAAGCAAACAGAAAGGCAGTGACCACAGAGTAGGCTGTCAATAAATAGGTATGGAATAAATAAATGAAGAAGACTTACGTGCCAAACTGAATCCTCTCTTTTTCTACAGACTCCTCCACTCAACACTCATCCTCTAAAGAACTTTTTTACCTCCTTCCTAAATTGTAGGGATCTGTCATTATCTCACATTCTTCTTCTTCTTTAATTTATCCTTATACTATAATCTCTGTGCTCCGAGTCCACCAAAATCTCATTGTTAATATACAAACAAAAGCTTTAAGAATACAGAAAATGTTCTTTTTCAAAGAAATAGCTTTAGTAAATCACAATTGCTTTGGTTTAAGCATTCTGTGCCAACTCTAAGTTAAGAAATATATCCGCTAAACCTATCCACTACCAGCCAGGACAAATCAGCTCTCCTTTGAACCGCATTGATGTTTAAACCCACTTGATCATGGTAGATGATCCTTTTAATATATTGTTGACTTTGGTTTGCTAATATTTTGTTGAAGATTTTTCCATTTATGTTCTTTAAAGATTTTGGCCTGTAATTTTTTTGTGTGTTGCCCTTGTCTGGTTTTAGTATCAGGATAATGTTGACCTCATAAATTGAGTTTGGCAGTGTTCCCTCCTCTTAAATTTTTTGGAAATGTTTGAGAAAGATAGGTATTAAATCTTCTTTGAAGGTTTAGTAGAATTCACCAAACATTGGTGAAGCCATCTGGTCCTAGACTTTTGTTTGTTGGGAGGTTTTTGATTACTGATTCAATCTCCTTACTAGGAATCAGTCTATTCAGATTTTCTATTTCTTCATGATTCAGTCTTGAAAGATTGTATATTTCTAAAAATTTGTCCATTTCTTCTAGGTTGTCCAATTTGTTGCTGTATAATTGTGCATAATAGTCTCTTGCCGTCCTCTGTAATTCTGTGGCATTAGTTGTAACTTCTCTTTCATTTCTGATTTTGTTTATTTGAGCCCTCTCTTTTTTTCCTGGTGTCTAGGTAGAGTTTCGTCAATTTTATCTTTTCAAACAACCAGCTTTTAGTTTCATTCATCTTTTTATTTTTTTTAGTCTCTATTTCATTTATTTCCACTTTGATCTTTATTATTTCCCTTCTTCTACTAACTCTGGGCTTTGTTCTTCTTTATCTAGTTCTTTAGGTGTAAAGTTAGATTGTTTATTTGAGATTTTTCTTGTTTCTTGAGGTAGGCCTGTATCAATATGAACTTCCCTCTTAGCACCACTTGCTGCATCCCATAGATAGATTTTGGTATGTTGAATTTCTACTTTCATTTGTCTCTAAGTATTTTTTGATTTCTTCCATGATCCATTGTTTGTTTAGTAGCATGTTGTTTAATCTCCACATTTTTGCAGTTTTCCAGTTGTCTTTTTGTAAATGATTTCTAGTTTCCTACCATTATGCTATCTATATATTTTTAACAAAATACTGGAATTTAATGTAATTTCAATGTAATTTAATTTCAACAGAAGATACCAATGTTGGCAGAGATTTATAATATTTTGGCACAACTTGTAGTTGTCGAGTTTGATCTGAGAAGTATTCACTCTAGTTGCCATAAAGCAAATTTGCCCTAAAAAACAGTGAAGACATTCAAATTGCTTGGAAGCCTTTAAGATAGTTGGCCTGTAAACCCATCAAAAGGAAATGAATTTAGATTTTAAATTTTTATGTCCGTTTGGTTAAAATGTTTTCATTTCTTTACCCTACAGAAATTCATTAAAATGGTTATGCAACAGAAGGAATAACATAAATCTATATGAGAGAGAAATTATATAAATCAATAAAAAACATAATCATCTCCATGAGTCATCTTAGTATATATCAGGCTAAACGTCATAAGATAACAGAGAAAATAATTAGCAATATAATTAAATCTATTTTCATATTGGCTCTATCTTTCCAAAGTTAATAGTGAATTTATAAATTTGTTTAAGTAAATTAAACCTAAATATTTTTACTGATTAGTAGGATTTCATGTCATATATACCTTCATATATGTATAGGTATATTTGTATATATTTTTTCTTTTTTTTTTTTTAATTTTTTGTTTATTGCAGTAACATTGGTTTATAACATTGTAAAAATTTCAGGTGTACATCATTGTACTTCTATTTCTGCATAGATTACATCATGTTCACCACCCAAATACTAATGACAACCCATCACCACACACATGTGCTGAATTATCCCTTTCGCCCTCCTCCCTCCCCCATTCCCCTCTGATAACCACCAATCCAATCTCGGTCCCTATGTGTTTGTTTATTGTTGTTATTATCTACTACTTAATGAAGGAAATCATACAGTATTTGACCTTCTCCCTCTGACTTATTTCACTTTGCATTATACCCTCAATGTCCATCCATGTTGTCACAAATGGCTAGATTTCATCGTTTCTTATGGCTGAGTAGTATTCCATTGTGTATATATACCACAGCTTCTTTATCCATTCGTCCCTTGATGGGCACTTAGGTTGCTTCCAAGTCTTGGCTATTGTGAATAAGGCTGCAATGAACACAAGGGTGCATGTACCTTTGCAAATTGGTGTTTTCAAGTTGTTTGGATAAATACCCAACAGTGGAATAGCTGGATCATATGGTAATTCTATCCTTGATTTTTTGAGGAATCTCCATACTGTTTTCCATAGTGGCTGCACCAGTTTGCACTCCCACCAGCAGTGTATGAGAGTTCCCTTCTCTCCACATCCTCTCCAACACATGTTGTTTCCTGTCTTGTTTATTATAGCCATTCTGACGGGCGAGAGGTGATATCTCATTGTAGTTTTGATTTTCATTTCCCTGATAGTGATTTTGAACATCTTTTCATGTGTCTGTTGGCCATCTGTATATCTTCTTTGGAGAAATGTCTGTTTAGGTCTTTTGCCTATTTTTTAATTGGGTTGGTAGTTTTTTTGTTGGTGAGATGCATGAGTTCTTTATATATTTTGGAGATTAAGCCCTTATCAGATGTATGGTTTGCAAATATCTTCTCCCAATTGTTAGGTTGTCTTTTCGTTTTGTTGATGGTTTCCTTTGCTGTGCAGAGGCTTTTTAGTTTGATGTAGTCCCATTTGCTTATTTTTTCTATTGTTTCTCTTGTCTGGTCAGACGTGGTGTTTGAAAAGATGTTGCTAAGACTGATGTCGAAGAGCCTACTGCCCATGTTTTCTTTTGGAAGTTTCACAGTTTCAGGTCTTACATTCAAGTCTTTAATCCATTTGGAGTTAAGTTTTGTGTATGGTGTAAGGTAAGGGTCTACTTTCATTTTTTTGCATATGGCAGTCCAGTTTTCCCAACACCATTTGTTGAAGAGACTCTTTTCCCCATTGTATGTTCTTGGCTCCTTTGTCAAAGATTAGCTGTCCGTAGATGTGTGGGTTTATTTCTGGGCTTTCGATTCTATTCCATTGATCTGTATGTCTGTTTTTGTGCCAGTACCATGCCATTTTGGTTACTATAGCTTTGTAGTATATTTTGAAATCAGGGAGTGTGATCCCTCCAGCTTTGTTCTTTTTTCTCAGGATTCCTTTAGCTATTCGGGGTCTTTTGTTGTTCCATATAAATTTTAGGATTCTTTGTTCTATTTCTGTGAAAATTGTTGTTGGAACTTTGATAGGGATTGCATTGAATCTATAGATGGCTTTAGGAAGTATGGACATCTTAACTATGTTAATTCTTCCAATCCAAGAGCACGGAATATCTTTCCATTTCTTTGTGTCTTCTTCGATTTCTTTCAGCAATGTTTTATAGTTTTCGGTGTACAGATCTTTCACCTCTTTGGTTAAGTTTATTCCTAGGTATTTTATTCTTTTTGTTGCAATTGTAAATGGGATGGTATTCTTAATTTCTCTTTCTGCTATTCGTTGTTAGTGTACAGAAATGCAACTGATTTTTGTGTGTTGATTTTGTATCCCGCAACTTTACCATATTCGTTTATTACTTCTAAAAGTTTTCTGGTGGATTCTTTAGGGTTTTCTATATATAAAATCATGTCATCTGCAAATAGTGACAGTTTCAATTCTTCCTTTCCAATTTGGATCCTTTTATTTCTTTCTCTTGCCTGATGGCTCTGTCTAGGACTTCCAGTACTATGTTAAATAGGAGTGGTGACAGTGGGCATCCTTGTCTGGTTCCTGTTCTTAGAGGGATAGCTTTCAGTTTTTCACCATTGAGGATGATATTAGCTGTGGGTTTCTCATATATGGTCTTTATTATGTTGAGCTACTTTCCTTCTATACCCATTTTATCCAGAGTTTTTATCATAAATAGATGCTGTATCTTGTCAAATGCTTTCTCTGCATCTATTGAGATGATCATGTGATTTTTATTCTTCATTTTATTAATGTGGTGTATTACCTTGATTGATTTGCGAATGTTAAACCATCCCTGCATCCCTGGAATAAATCCCACTTGATCATGGTGTATAATCTTTTTAACGTATTGTTCTGTGTGATTTGCTAGTATTTTGTTGAGGATTTTTGCATCGATGTTCATCAGTGATATTGGCCTGCAATTTTCTTTTTTTTTGTGTTGTCCTTGTCTGGTTTTGTTATCAGGGTAATGTCAGCTTCGTAGAATGAGTTAGGAAGCTTCCCCACCTCCTCAATTTTTTGGAAGAGTTTGATAAGGATATGTATTAATTCCTGTCTGAATGTTTGGTAGAATCCACCAGGGAAGCCGCCTGGTCCTGGACTTTTATTTTTGGGGAGGTTTTTGATTACTGTTTCAATTTCCTTGCTGGTGATTGATCTATTCAAATTCTCTACTTCTTCTTGATCCAGTTTTGGAAGGTTGTATGATTCTAAGAATTTATCCATTTCTTCCAGATTGTCGAATTGGTTGGCATATAGCTTTTCATAGTATTCTCTTATAATCTTTTGTATTTCTGAGGTGTCTGTTGTAACCTCTCCTCTTTCATTTCTGCTTTTACTTATTTGTGCCTTCTCTCTTTTTTTCTTGGTGAGTCTAGCTAAAGGTTTGTCAATTTTGTTGATCTTTTCAAAGAACCAGCTCTTGGTTTTATTAATTTTTTCTATTTTTTTTTGGTCTCTATTTCATTTATTTCTGCTCTGATTTTTATTATTTCCCTTCTTCTACTGATTTTGTGCTTTGTTTGTTCTTGTATTTCCAGTTCCTTTAGGTGCATTGTTAGATTGTTTATTTGAGATTTTTCTTGTTTGTTGAGATAGGCCTGTATCACTATAAACTTCCCTCTTAGAACCACTTTTGCTGTATCCCATAAATTCTGGCATGTCGTATTTTCATTTTCATTTGTCTCCAGGTATTTTTTGATTTCTTCTTTGATTTCTTCGTTAACCCAGTCGTTGTTCAGTAGCATTTTGTTTAATCTCCACGTATTTGTGGCTTTTCTGATTTTCTTCCTATAGTTGATTTCTAGTTTCATACCGTTGTGGTCAGAAAAGATGCTTGGTATTATTTCAATCTTTTTAAATTTATGGAGACTTGTTTTGTGGCCTAATATGTGATCAATCCTGGAGAATGTTCCATGTGCATTTGAAAAGAACGTGTATTCTTCGGTTTTTGGATGGAATGCTCTGTACATATCTACTAGGTCCATCTGTTCTAGTGTATCGTTTAAGGCCAATGTTTCCTTATTGATCTTCTGTTTGGATGATCTATCCGTTGGTGTAAGTGGAGTGTTAAAGTCCCCTACTATTATTGTGTTACTGTCTATTTCTGTTTTTATGTCTGTTAACAATTGCTTTATATATTTAGGTGCACCTACATTGGGTGCGTAGATATTTACAAGTGTTATATCCTCTTGTTGGATTGTTCCCTTGATCATTATGTAATGCCCTTCTTTGTCTCTTTTTATAGTTTTTGTTTTAAAGTCTATTTTGTCTGATGTGAGTACTGCTACCCCAGCTTTCTTTTCATTGCCATTTGCATGGAGTATCTTTTTGCATCCCTTCACTTTCAGTCTGTGAGTGTCTTTAGGTCTGAAGTGTGTCTCTTGTATGTGTGTCTCTTGTTTTTTAATCCAGTCAGCCACCCTATGCCTTTTAATTGGAGCATTTAGTCCATTACATTTAAAGTACCTATTGATAAGTATGTACTTACTGCCATTTTTTAACTTTTTTTTTTTCTCAGTGTTTTAGTAGTCCTTCTCTGTTCCTTTCTTCTTCTATACAGAATTGATGGTCACTTTAGTTTGACCTCTGTCTGAAAGCTGTACTCTTTAACTCCCCTCCTCCCTCCTTTTATGTTTTTGATATCATATCTAACCTCTTTTTTGTGCATTTGTATCCACTACGTTCTAATCATGGAAATAGATAATTTTTCCTATCTGTGGTTTTCTCTTTTCCCCTTAAATTAGTCCCTGTAACATTTCTTGTAGCACTGGTTTCTTGGTGACAACTCCTTTAATTTTTGCTTATCTGGGAAAATTTTGATCTCTCCTTCCATTTTGAATGATAACCTTGCTGGGTAGAGTATTCTTGGCTGTAAGTTTTTTCCTTTTAGCACTTTAAATATATCGTGCCATTCTCTTCTAGCCTGTAAGGTTTCTGCTGAGAAGTCAGCTGATAGCCTTATGGGGTCTCCTTTGTATGTAACTTGACTTTCTCTTGCAGCTTTTAGGATTCTCTCTTTATCTTTAATTGTGGATATTTTGATTATGATGTGTCTTGGTGTGGGCCTCTTTGGCTTTATCTTGTTTGGGGCTCTCTGTGCTTCCTATACCTGGATGTCTGTTTCCTTCCTTAGGTTAGGGAAGTTTTCATCTATTATTTCTTGAAATAGATTTTCTGCCTCCTTGTCTCGCTCTTCTCCTTCCGAGACACCTATAACTTGAATGTTAGTGCGTTTGATGTTGTCCCAGAGGTCCCTTAGACTGTCCTCACTCTTTTTAATTCTTTTTTCTTTTACCTGTTCACCTTGGGTAATTTCTTCTAGTCTTTCGTCCAGCTCACAGATCCGTTCTTCTGTATCCTCTACTCTGCTTTTGAGTCCCTCTAGTGAATTTTTCATTTCCAGTATTGTATTCTTCATTTCTGATTGGTTCATTTTTATATCTTCCATTTCTTTGTTGACACTGAGTTCATCTATTCTTCTCCCCAGATCAGTGTGCATCCTTAACACTCTTAGTTTGAACTCTCTGTCGGGTAGGTTGCTCATTTCTGTCTCACTTAGTTCCTTTTCTGGGGTTTTGTCCTGTTCCCTTATTTGGAATGTATTCTTTTGCCTCCTCATTTTGCCTCGTTCCCTGTGCTTGTGTCTATGTATTAGGTAGGTCAGCTACGTCTCCTGCTCTTGGATAGGTGATCTTCTGTAAGTGATGCCTTAGGAGGCTTCCAGTGTGCTTCCCTCAATTCTCAATGTTCCAGGGTTGACCCCTATGTGGGCTACGTGTGTCCTTCTATTGTGGCCTGTTTGTTCTCCCTGTAGGTGCCCAGGGAGGCTGAGTTATGCTCCTGGCCAGCTGTTGTAATGCTCAGCTGCTTGTAGTTGTTTGGGCCCTTCAGTCTGTTTATCAGGTGTGGGGAGCCCCAGCACAGTTGGCTGCAAGTTCTAATACCACATTTGTGTTGCAGTATTTCTTTTAAGTGAGTAGGCCCCCAGTGTGGCAGGTTGTTAGGCTCAGGACCTTACAATTGCTGTAAGCCTCTAGCCTATTAGGTCTCTTGTCAGCTCTCTGAGGATTGCATCTGGGTGGGGCTGGCCTCAGGCACAGGAGCACCCAATTGTTTCAGGCTTTGGAAGGTGGGGCAAACCTCCTATGTGGGTCTTTGAGAAGCACAAGTCTTCTGCAGCTGACAAGCCCTGCCGCCCACAGGTCCACACACACAGTCAACACAGTCCTGCCCCGTGTGAGCGCCCCGACCTCCCCAAGCGGACCCAGTCTCTCCACGGCGGGAGCCCCACACACTCTGCCACTGCCCCACACTCTCCACCCGCTCCTTGTGCACACCCTGCCCCGCTCAAGTCGGCTCAGTTGCCAGGCTGCAGAGAATCCAGTCACCAATCTATGCAGGCCCACAAGTTGCCTGAGGGCTTGTTGTTGGGTGGGGCCAGTCTCTAGGGTGGGCTGCCTGCCCTGGCTGAGCTGGATTAAATCGGTGCTCTAGCGAGTGGGGCAGACCCTGGGTTAGCAGGCCTCAGGGAGAACTCCAATGGCGTCTGTGTCAGCACACCCACACCAGGCCACAACAATGGCCACCGCCAATGTCCCAGTCCCTGGAGAGGTCTCACCCCTCACCGAGATGCACTCAGGACCTATTAGGTGAGTCTCTTTTCACCACAGCACTGTGCACTTTTCTTTCTGGTGATTTTAGGATGCTTTCTGAAATGGGTGAGTTTGCGCGCAGGCCCTTTAAGAGCCAGTTTTAGTTTCTTTGTGAACCAGCTTTTCTGGGGGTACTCCCCAATGCTTTAGTAGCAGGCAGTCAGATATTATGCCGCTGGTCTCGATTGTTCTGGGTCCACAAAATGCCCACAGCGGGGGCGCTCCCGCCTCAGGGCCCTGCGCCTCCAGGGAGGCTGCGGACCTGTGCGCTGCTCCCGGCGGCTGTGACGCTGGCGGCTTGTGAAGGCGGCGTTTTCCTCTCCAGAAGCGAGTCTCTGCCTCTTCCACCTCAGTTAGGATTGTCCGTTGTTGCAGGAGTTCCTCTTATCCAGTTTTCAGTTCTGTCTCAGGGGTAATTTTTCCACGAGAAGTTGTAAATTGGCTGTGTCCACGGGAGGAGGTGAGTTCTGAGTCTGCTTACTCCGCCATCTTGACTCCGCCCTCTGTATATATTTTTTCAATTCCTTTCATAACAACTGGAAACTATATGGACATGGTATAGAGGTAGAAATTGAAATATTCCCAGGAGAGCCTGAAGAGTACAGATGCCCCCATTCCTTTTTGACTGCCAATCCCATAACACCCTGCTACTTTTCCCAAATATTTTTGTAATACCCTCGATATATCTTTCCTTTTTTTTGGCAACATAGAATTTTCCTGTCTCCAATGCTAATGGCTTTCCCCCTATACTCTCTAAATCTTTGAGTGGTTATCTTCTCCCAACGCTGAGAGTTCATCCTCTGATCACAACTACTTTCACTGCTTCTACTGTTGCTAGGATTGCTCAGTGATTTCAAAATTAAAAAAAAAAATCTGTTTGGTAAATATTTGTTGTATATTCCATGTCCTAGAAAAAGAGCTTAAAAAATTATACGATAGGCCTACTGTCTAATTACATCTTTCACTCTTTATTACATTATTCACCTATACTTTTTAATCATTTTTTAGTGAACTCAACTTTTGATTTCAAATAATGAGTGGTATGTTTTAAGTTATATTTTTGACTATTTCAAAACTCAATTCATTGTGAAAAATTACTCATTACAATAAACATTCTTTCCTCAGCAATATTTGTTACAGAAGTTAAAACAGAATGTTTGTTTTTAAAAAATAACACAACGTGTCTTTGCTGCCAACATTATTTAAATTGTAAGAGTTTGTTTTTTAATTTTTCTTTTAAGATTAATTGATAATATGTCTGAAGTACAGGCTAAAGGTATTTAAAGACATGTCCTTTTTTTCATGGTGACATTTATTCAAATTCAAATTACATAATTAATGAAAGATTTCTTATAATGAGCTAAACTTAAAGCACTGAATCAAAAAAATAAATTGTCAAATACCTATATTTTCTGATTTTGTGAAAACACATTTTTAATAGTTGTAGTATTTTATATATAACTGTATTGACTACAGGAGCTGGAAAAGCTTCTTGTAAATGTAATATTTATATGACATAATAATTGTGTTTGTTTTCCATTACATTTAGCAATGAAATTCATTTTTCAAAAAGTTTTTACCTCAGGTAGCTAACAATGTTTAACAAGGCATCCAATATCCTCACCTCTGCTTTTTCCAACTGGGAAATGTACTGGTCCAATCCAATAGTTTGAATGGGAATGTCAGGACGTATTACACAATTTCTGTACCAGAGTTTGTTCAGAACAAGAGAAACAACTTGAGGAATCACAAGCAGAAAGGAATTTAATTTGGGAGATTGAAAGTTTACAGAACCTTGGAACAACTAGGAGAAGCAGAGGACAGGAAAGTGGTGATAAGTGTTCAGAAATCAGGAAATAAGAACTGCACAAAACTGTTGATGATAACACAACTTTATGCCACACCTCAATGGGTGTTTTTCAGAAGGAAAGCAAAAAAAAAAAAAAATGCTAGCAATATTTAACATTAGCCACCTGGCGAAGCCAAGAGGTCTGCCTCCCTCAATGACTAGAACAAAAATGGCTTCGTATTGTCTTTTTCCTCCCACATCTCATGAAATGCCTATCATTAATGGAAGCAAATCTGAGAAGCTGAAATATGTTACTCCCAGGCTTACAGTCTCCATTATGCAGGGAAGAGGATATACAGAGTGAAAGGAGGCTGCATCGCTAAAATAGTAGCTAGTGCTGTCTAACCTTTCTCTCGCTCTGCATCTGTACAGCCCTTCTACACTTATTTACTTTTTAGAAACAATAGCCACGTAGATACTTCTACCTAACATGACAGGAATATGTCTTATAAAAATATAGGGGCACCCTCCCATCTCACCAACAAATGGAGAGTCCAAATCTCTCCATTCTTTCCATTTCTAAAAGATGTTCTTTCTTTCTTCTTCTTCTGGTTTTTTTTCTTCCAATTTGGTCCTGTTCCACCTTTGATATCCTATACATTAAAGAATAAATTATAAGAGTAACTACCAAAAACTCACCTTAAAAAAAATAATAGTATAGGAAAGTGAAGAAGAAAAGTAGAATATGGTTACTATATAACAAAATGAGGAAAAAGCTGTATAGCTACACAGTCTTCATTTCTCCCACTTGTCATAAGACCGTTTATAACTTTGCCTTCCTTCCTTCCTTCCTTTGTTCATTCCTTCCTTCTTGCCCTGCTTCCTTCCTTCCTTTCTTCCCCCCTTCTCTCTCCTGCAAGCACAATTTTGCCAGGCATATTTTTTTTTTAATTGTATTTAGTTTGTTTTGAAGCCTTTTATTATGTTATTTTAACCTCAGTTGAGAGTTTTATTTTTTTAACCAAAAATTATATTGAGATAATTGTAGACTAACAAGCAGTTGTAAAAAAAATAATACAGAGAGATCCTGTGTACATTTCACTCAGTTTCTCCAAATGGAACTATTTTGCAAACTATAGTATAATATCAAACCAGTTCATTGACATTGATATCATCCACCAATCTAGTCAGATTTTCCTAGTCTACTCATATTCATTTGTATTTTTCTATGTATGTGTGTTACATGTAATTCTGTACAATTTTGTCACATGTGTGGGTTCATGTATCCACCACCATAGTCAAGGTACTGAACAGTTCCACCATCACAAATATCCCTCATGCTGCTCATTTATAAGCACATCTGCCTCCCTCTCACCATCCCCACCCTGTCCTCATCCTTAACTCCTGGCAACCATTAATCTGTTCTCAATTTCTAAAATCTATAATTTCAAAAATGTTGTTTAAATAGAGTCACAAAGTTTATAACTTTAGGGGATTGGCTTTTCCCACTTAGTACAATACACTGGAGATGTATCCAAATTGTTGCTCTATCAGTAGTTTACTACTATTTATTGCTTAGTAGGATTCCACAGTATGGAGGTACCACTCTTGAACCATTCACTTGTTGAAGGACTTCTGGGCTGGAAACTCAGTTTGGAGTTATTGCATATGAGGCTGCTATGAGCATTCATGTGTAGGTTTCTTCATGAACGTAAATTTTTATTTCTCTGGGATAACTGCCAAGAATGTAATTACTGGGTTGTATGGTAGTTGAATATTTAGTTTTATAAGAAACTGTCAACCTGTTTTCCAAAGTGGCTGCACCATTTTAGTTTGCATTTTCTTTCGTCTTTTTTTTTTCTGTGAGGAAGACTAGACCTGAGCTAACATGCGTTGCCAATCCTCCTCCTTTTGCTGAGGAAGATTGGCCCTGGGCTAACATCTGTGCCCATCTTCTTCTACTTTATATGGGACGCTGCCACAGCATGGCTTGATAAGCAGTGCGTAGGTCCACGCCCGGGGTCCGAACCTACAAACCACAGGCCACTAAAGCAGAGTGTGAGAACTTAACCGCTACGCCACCGGTCAGGCCTTGCGTTTTCTTAACTGAAATTTTTATTGAGATAATTATAGATTCACATGCTACGTAAAACATATCATACTTTTAAGAAGTAAATTTATTTGATTTATGTTTTTTCTAAATATATGTTAAAATTTTGTTTATATATAAATATGTTTTCATCTGGACTTATTTTTATCATTTTTAAGGCTTTTAGTACTGCTACTTTCTTAACTATTCTTTGCATTATGTTTGTGCGCCTGTGTAAGTGTGTTTTATTCTGTTTTGCTTTATTTCTTCCTATTCCACATGGGTAATTTTGAAATAATATGATATATTTTGGGTTCTACTTATGGTGATGTTTTAAACTTTGAATGCTATGTGTAAATCTCTATCAATATCACAGCATACATATTTGCAATTGGTTCTACTTTCCAAATTACAATAATGTTCTAGAATTTATGTCCTTATTCTTTGTGTGGTTATATTAACATTGGGATGTTAGTTATATATTAACCAAAATTATCAGTTATGCAAATTAACTTTTACAATGAGTTAGGTGCAGTGCTTATTAAAAATCCTTTCTTCCAACAGTTGCTTAAAATTATTTATGTTAAATTTTGTTTGTTTGAGTAAAGCTGTTAAATACATGTTTAATAGAAATTCATAAATTGTGTGGTTATTGAGTCTACATATGTATACGAGAAGGGCTTTTTTGACTTTTACATTTGAAATATAGCTTATTGGAAGGTAGAATCCATGAATCACGCTGATCTGCTTTCTTCAAAGCCATATGGTGGTTGTTCTATCGTCCTACTGTGTAGTGACATTTAACTGTGGAATAGCCTAAATCCAATCTAGCACATTTTAGCTTATGAATGACTTGATATTTATACCTGACCCTCAACACATAAGCATTTTTTTCTTTATCCTTGAGTATAAATGACATTCAGAATATTCCTGTTTCCTTATTCTATATTAATATTTCCCAGAAATGGTGAATCTTTGAGTTTCAGAATCTTTGATCTAAAGAATTAATGTTTTATTACTCTTAGGTTTTCTGTTGTAATTGTTTTTTATTTCATTTTATGTTCTCTGTTCCACTTATTCTACTTTCTAATACAGGGGAACAGTTATCTGTAAGTGGAAACTCTATTGTCCCACTTGATTTCTAGCTTCCATCTGTTTCCATCTTTTCATAATTTCTCATGAATTCTGCCTGAAATTAAAAAACTTGTCTTCTGAAAACTTAATTTTCTGTAATATTGATACTAATCTGTATCCCTGTTCAATATACACACTTGTACTGCATTGACATTACTTTCGCATTAATCTCTATTATAGACTGTGGCAATTTTATATTTCACTATAATATTTTCTTGTCCCAATATGAAGCGTTGAATTTCTACTCTAAATAGACTATAACCTGATGTGCTAATTCAGCAGGGATCAGTGACTTTATTCTAACTTCAATTGTTCCTTTGTAGGTAGGAGTTTTAAGGTAAATGTCCCAAAGATTCATATAAGCTCTTCTGCTGGTAGGCAATCCTGGATTTGTGGCACAAGGTTGGGTTTTTAACTTAGAGTTAATCATACTAGCTTTCCTCTTTTTTGGGGGTGAGGGTCCAGCTTTATTGAGGTATAACTGACAAATAAAACTGTAATATATTTAAAGTGTGCAGTGTGACGATTTCATAGAGGTATACATTGTGAATGATTACCACAGTCAAGCTAATTAACACATCCATCACCTCACATAGTTATTTTTTGTATGTGTGAGCATGCTGAAGATCTACTCTCTTAGCAAATTCCAAGTATACAATACAGTATTATTAATTATAGTCACCATACTCTACATTAGATCCCTAGAACTTACTTATCTTATAACTGCAAGTTTGTAACTCTTTCATTATTGTTGTTGCTGTTGTCAATTTTATTAAGGTTTTAGGTGAGACACCTCAAGGCTGAATTTATAGATTTATACAACAATATTTTCTAGTAAGGCTTTATTATGATATATGTGATAATATGTATATCAGATATATGATAATATATTATCGTATAGCATGATACACAAAATACACAATAAATACTGAATTGCTTAAATATACATTCATTATCTCTGCACACAATTTATAACTTTGTATAAAATATAGAAAAATTGACAGAGTAAAATAAGACCCTTTTGATAGAATATGAACTGCCACTTGATTTATTTCTAAACTTATAAGTAAATATTGCCTAGTTCTGTTCCTCAAATCTAAAGTCTAGAAAACTACAGTTTATGATGATTGTGGGAGGTAATGCAGAGGAGGCATAAACTTGAACAGATTTTGTTGATTTTTACTAAGTCTTTGAAAAAATTGAAACAAGTGGGATTTTGACTTTTTATAGGGTATAGGAAAAACAACATAAACCCACGCTGGTATATTTTGTTATAGCCTGAAGTGGTTTTTCTATTTGTATTTTATTACCTACCTGTATTATTGGGAAGAATGTCCCTTTGGTCTTTAAAAGACAATGTTAAATGAAGCTTCCTTCAAGAAAAGTGCTTCTCTTGTTCTTTGGGAGTACTCTGAATATTTCTTTGATAGGAAAAAATAATTTGTCCAGGCTGCTTTTATTTGTTCAAAATAGATGTATTGTAATTTCCAGTTTATAAGCCTCTCCAAATAAGTCATGTTAGCCATAGTCAGTATGTGGAAATATATTTGAAAATTATATCAGAAAAAGAAACCACAAAAAACTTCTACAATTCTATGTACCAAAGACTTTTTTTTGTCAATAACGTGTTTGTTTTAAGAGAAGTATTTCAATAATTTCATTTTCATGGAAGCATTTATATACTTTTTAAAACTTTACTCTTTATTTAAAATTATTTTCCAAAACTTTGTACATCTGTAGAATTTAACATACTCTTTGTCACATGAATTTGAATATTTTAAATTGATGATAAAATAGGACAATATTTGGAAATATCCCATTTTTTTATTTTCTTATCCCAACACTAAATAGTCCATTATCTTTGAAACACAAAGTCATATTATTTTAGTTAAAAACATATGTCTGTTTTCTGTAAAATTGTGTCTGAAAAATATAATACATTCTCTATCAGTGTTATAATTTTATTTGCATGACTAACTATGTAGGCTAAATAATTTAGGTATGGGACCATGTGAAATAATTTTGAATTTACTCTCAAATATAGATAGAAAATTTCAATCTATGATATTTTTCTCAATATGAATCTACCTTTATAATTCTCTGAAATCAAGTCTTTATCTTTACAATAACTAAACTATCTTTACAACAACTAAAGATTGAAGTTCAATCTACACAAACAAATACGTTCTAACTCTATGTGGCATTTATTAGCAAATAAACATTGCTGGTGCAAACTAACATCATGCTAGACTCTTGCGCTTATAATTGTAATTTTAAATGATTTTTTTTTTTTGCTTTATCCCTACCCCTTATTCAAGTCACTTTATTCCAGATGATTGGCTGACATTAAGAAATACTTTCAAAGAAAACTTGCTAAATATTTGTGGCCATATGTTTCTCTTTTCCCTTTTGACTTTTATTTTACTCCCTGATTTTTTTCCCATTCACACGATTTGTGAGAACAGAGACTACCTATAACACATGCAATATTACAAAGTGCCATCAAATCTTTGGTTTTGTCTATTCCAGTATTTAGAAAATCTAGTTAATTTTGCTTGTATGAGACAAAGATCAATAAGGGAAGGTAATAATTGAAGTGGTTATTTAAAATTAAAATGTGGTCCCAAATCAGAAAACTGATAATTATTAAATCATATCTTGGTGCTTAATAAGGAATGACATTGATCTGCAAATCTTATTGTTTTATAAGACAGCTTAGCTTCATACTAACCTGTACAGTTTTGTTGCAAAAGTCTCATGGAGTATTTTAGTTCATAAGAAAATTAATGAAAAAAATCACCCCAAATAAAATAAACTATGAAATGGTAATTAATGTATAAAGGAAGTGTAGTGAAATATATTTTGATTAATAAATTAAATGTTCAGTATTCACTTATATTTAGATATTAGTTTGAATCATCATTAATACAAATAAAATTTTTAACTTGTTATTTTGGGAGTATGGCAGAACAAATAGCCAAAGAGCTGGCAAGAAAGGAAAAACATTAGAATCGAGCAATGATGAGAAAGTTTGAGTTCATAAAGGTAACTAAATTGCAGCTAATGCCAGGCCCTCCCTGGTGGCTTAGAGTTTTGTTTTGTTTTCTAATAATATTTTATTTAGATATAATATCAAAGTAACAGGAATGCTGTAAGAATATCATAAAAAATTCTCGTATGCGTTTTACCCAGATTCACAAATTTTTTACATTTTAGCTTATTTGCTTTATTGTTCTCTTATCCACCTATCATTTATCTATATGATATAATAATCACATAATAATATATGTATATAAATACTATTACATCTAAACATTGAGAGTAAGTTGTAGGTAACTGACACTTTACTGTGACCCTTTATCCTTTAATACCTCAATAAGTATATTCTAAGAGCACATTCTCATAATCACAGAACAATTAAAATCAGGAAATTAATATTGATACAATGCTATTATCTAATCTATAGTCCATCAAATGAGATGAAATTCAAGATAAAAAAATGCAAATCAAACTACAATGAGACATTAGGATGTTCTGACCTGAACTTCAAAACTTTAAAAAATTTTCTTATATTAAGATATCATTAAGAATGCATATAACAAATTGCTTTATTAAATTAAAAATGAGAACAAGGCCACTTAAATTCTTTTTTAAAAAGTTAGGTATCAAGTGCTATTTTCTCTGTATAATATCAGATAGTTTGTAGCTTGCTAATATTTCCACTGAAGGAAAGCCTGTCTAAATCTGTAATGTCCCACGTTTCCCATCTGTGATTCTTCCCATCTCATGAGTGTGCATACGTCAATAGATTACACTTGTTCACAGACAGAAATTTACTGAGCCTTTGATAGCTCCCAGCAACCGAAAGAACAGAAAGAGAAGTTCATAGTTAACTCACTTGTATCTTCAACCAAAGGGTCTGTCTGTAGTCATTAAAGTATTCTTCATTGCTTCACTGCTATATTTATTTCACCCCAGAAAATTAATCCCAGAATAACTCTTATGTGCTTTACAGCTGTAGAAAGAACTCAGTAATTTTGTGTCCTTTGAACATAATGTATGAGAATAAAATATGTTTACTTTGTATTGATTGTGGTTCTAACTGCTTAAGTTAAATAGCACAAAAGAAAACGTTAATTACTATTCATTCAAAATAATAAAAAAATCAGTTAAACCCTCAAAATTTTACACTTTAAGGATTTTTTTAAATTTGGAGTAATGTCCTATCCCCAATTTAGAAATTCCTTTCACTTACATTTAAAAAATACCACCTCTTCAAAATAATTAAAAAAAACACACACAAAAACTCAAAACAGCGCTATAATCATTCCTGTATACATAGAGTCGATTAAAAGATACTTCCCCCTAGACTTTCATAAACTTTCATTTTTCTTTCACAAGTTAGATTATTTTATGAAGATCTCTGTTTACTATCTTTTGAATAAGTTAGGAAGCAAGTTCCCTGGCTTAAACTCAATGCAAGCTTATCAATATGAGAAATTATATTTCTAGGGGCCAGACCGGTGGAAAAGCAGTTAAGTTCGCGCCCTCCACTGCCGCGGCCCGGGGGTTCACTGGTTGGGATCCCGGGCACGCACAGATGCACCAGTTGTTAAGCCATGCTGTGGTGGGGGCGTCCCATATAAAGTAGAGAAAGATGGGCACGGATGTTAGCTCAGGGCCAGTCTTCCTCAGCAAAAAAGAGGAGGATTGGCACTGAATGTTAGCTCAGGGCTGGTCCTCCTCACAAAAAAAAAAAGAAAGAAATTACATTTCTGACTTCCAAAGGAAGTCTTGGTGCTTCCTTGGTGTTTATACAAAAAAATTTTTTTGAGAATAAATGAGAGGAAGGGCACTAATATTTCAGTGGGAAATATTTTTTAAAAGCTACAACAACAAAACACAAGCAAATAAACATTCCACTTATTTATTTTGGGAATGCAAATCAAATTTCCCCAGTTATCACATAAAAATATTAGAGACATTTCATGTTCTGATGAGATAAGCTAATTAGGACTGGTCTGGAATGATGCAAATCAATAGCTATTGTCTTTAAAAGTAAAGATTACAAGATATATCATATCAATACCAAATTAGCTATTAGAATAACTGGAAATAACAATAAAATTTGAATCTTTTTTTTTGTGTGTGTGGGGAAGATCAGCCCTGAGCTAACATCCATGCTAATCCTCCTCTTTTTGCTGAGGAAGACGGGCTCTGAGGTAACATCTATGGCCAATCCTCCTCCTTTTTTCTCCCCAAAGCCCCAGTAGATAGTTGTATGTCATAGTTGCACATCTTTCTAGTTGCTGTATGTGGGATGCCGCCACAGCATGGCTGGACAAGCAGTGTGTCGGTGCACGCCCGGAATCCGAACCCGGGCCACCAGTAGCAGAGCGCGCACTTAACCATTAAGGCACGGGGCTGGCCCCTAAAATTTTAAAACAAACAAATGTATATATGTTTTTTTTTCCACAATCCCCTGTATTTCTCTAAAAACTTGCATTTTCTCCTATTATCCTTAGATCTTCAATTAGTCAGTTTCAATGATGTAGTTTATAAGGATTCGTTAAATGTTTTGTGGAAATAAAAGAACACATTTGAGTTCCTTGCAACTACTATTGCCATTTTTTTTTTTTTGTGATGAAGATTAACCCTGATCTAACATCTGATGCGAATCCTCCTCTTTTTGCTGAGGAAGATTGGCCCTGGGCTAACATCTGTGCCCATCTTCCTCTACTTTATATGGGACAGCACCACAACATGGCTTGACAAGCGGTGTGTCAGTGTGTGCTGGGGATCTGAACCCGTGAACCCTGGGCTGCTGAAGCAGAGCGCAGCACACACTTAACCACTACACCACCAGGCTAGCCCCACTATTGCCATTTTTTAATGGCCAGTATACTGCCCTTATCCTACCATGGCTTACTGAAGTGCTTCTAAAACTCTTGAAATAATATCAGTTTTAATTTTTTTGAGGAATTCAGTAGTAATGATCAAACAGTAAAATTATGATTAGAAATAGTACCAAAGAAGCTGGTGCCGGCCCCATGGTGTAGTGGTTAAGTTTGGCGCATTCCGCTTTGGTGGCCCAGGTTCACCTATTTGGATCCCAGGCACGGACATACACCACTCGTCAGCCACGTTGTGGTGGCAACGCACATGTAAAGTATAGCAAGATTGGCACAGATGTTAGCTCAGGGCTAATCTTCCTCAGAAAAAAGGAAAAAAAAAAAGCACCAAAAAAGGTGATAATCGAATAACCTAGCAAAGAATTTGTTCTCATGATTTTCTGCTAAACAGATTATATCTAAAACTTGATCATATATCCATATTACTTAGTAAATGAAGAAAATGTTTGATCTGCATATATTATGTACGCATTGTTCAATTTTATTAAATAGTGGCTCTCGAAAATAGTATTTGCAAAAGACAATTTTGCTTGGAGCTTTTTATACCAAAAGCAATTTAATCATTTGATGGATGAATAGTACATGGATTATTTTCCATAACTGATTTAGAAAACAATTAATGATATGACTCTAAATATCTTACCTGGAAATATCTTGCAATACTAACTATACATTTTATCTTGTGGAATTTGGAAATATATATATCATATTATACTTTATATATATAAATTACAAATATATATATTACACTTTATTTTTTATTTATTTTTTGTGAGGAAGATCAGCCCTGAGCTAACATCCATGCTAATCGTCCTCTTTTTGCTGAGGAAGACCGCCTCTGAGCTAACATCTATTGCCAATTCTCCTCCTTTTTTCCCCAAAACCCCAGTAGATAGTTGTATGTCATAGTTGCACATCCCTCTAGTTGCTGCATGTGCGACGCTGCCTCAGCGTGGCCAGAGAAGCGGTGCGTCGGTGCATGCCTGGGATCCGAACCCGGGCCGCCAGTAGCGGAGCGTGCGCACTTAACCACTAAGCCACGGGGCCGGCCCTATATTACACTTTAAAAAGCGTGGTAGTAAAACAATTTAAAAGTTGTTTTTTACCGTCAAGAACTTCTGCAATAATAATGAAAAGAACTGAAAAAATTCTGGACTAAGCAAGAATATGCAAATGAATTAGCAAAAGCTTTTTTCAAGCCAGATTGACATGAACATGCTAATGACTATGTTCTGACTACTAGAGATTTCATTATAATTTACATCCTCAATTTGAGTGCTCACAAGCCAGGAGAGCTATAACACTGTGGTTTAATAGTGCAAGCTCTGTAAGCAGTCTTTCCTGGTTTTGCACCACACATCTTTTACATATTAATTGTGTATAGGCATGCAAGTTACCTACATTTTCTGTGCCTCAATAAAATGGACCAATGAAATTGGTGCTGATGCATGCAATAATTTAAAATTAAATTCTAAAACAAATCAAGCACTTTTTATTTAAATGGTATTTTTTCCTAATTTACTCCATAATAATTATTTTGCTAATTATAGAGGTTGATATATTCTTACTGATAAATGTAGGCAGATTAGGGACAATAGAAGGAAAGAAAACTAACTTTTTTAAGACCCATGGGATATGCTTTAAATAACATATTTAATTTGCCCTTTCAAAAACTCTATGAGATAGATATTAATAGTAATTGAAATATTAAAATAATATACTTCAGTTACTGTTTACTGAGTTCTTACCATGTTTGCTAAGTATTTATGGATTATTACAAGAAATCCTTACAACAAAACTATTAGGTAGGTATTATTATTCACATTTTAAAGCTAAGAAAACTGCATCAGAGAATTTACATTGTTTGTCAAAGCTAATTCAGCTTGTAAGGCATGAATCAAAGATCCCAAGCCCTTTCTGTTTGGATCCAAAACACCCCACTTTACACACTATGTGCTTTTGAAGAAAATCAGGTTAATTGTCTTATTCAAAACTGAACAGGTTGACAGTTACAGAGTCAGAGCTAACATTTCTGGCTCGAAGTCTGGTGCTTAAGTATACTTTCATAGAAAAATGAAAACAATCAATTCTTGCTTATTGCTACAAACTAAAACAAAGTAATAAAATACTGAAAGGCAACATGTGAATATTATTTAAACATGAGAAAATAATTTTTATGTATAAAAAATACTTACAGTTATTTAAAAAATCACCAATGTTTCAAGACATACCTTCAAATCTGAGACATGCCTTTGAATGTATCCATGAGCTATAAAGATTTTGTCACAAAAATAAGATAAAACAATATATTAAAAAAATACCATTGACGTCTGTTGAAAAACAAACAAACAACACTTAACTGTGCCTATAAGATTTATGTTCTATAAGATTTATGTTCTAGGCCTGCTTATTTTGTTCTCACAGAAGAGATCCAAAGAAGGAAGAAAAAGACAGAAGAGGGATATCATTTCATTCAGCAACTTCTTTTATGAAGGAATAAAATATCTTTTCAATCAGCTTCTAGTCTTCTGGAATTGATAAAATAATGTATACTCCAGCTCCGACATTACCCTACTGCTTTTCAATTCCCTCATTTGTATAAGTCATCTGGAAATTTTTTCTTTCTTCCTTGCAAATATTCTTTTCAGGACTTTCAAAATTACATTTTCTCTAATTTTTCTATGTTTTTAGCTGGATATATTTTGGAAAACCTTAATTGACCATCTCTGGATTTAGGATAAGTGGTCTATTTCTTACATGTGTTTCTCCAAAGGATTTAGAATAGGAAGTGTCTTTTCTTACATGTGCTTCTCCCAAATTTTAGGACTACTGATGACACTTGCCTGTTTTTCATGGCTAATAGAGATTTCCCTCCCCTTTTCTGTAGTTATGACTATGGTTACAGAAAAAGTTGCTTTCCACCATAATAATGATGTTGGCAGTGAAGTCCAATCTTTTGCTAAATCCCTGGGCTTAAAATGGGGTGAGCTAATCTTCCTGTCCTCTGCGTGCGTGGGGAAAGCATTGTTAAGAAAGGTAGACTGGGTGATCTATGGAGATATTTCTCAACCCATTGTCAAGCCTTCTTAACTTTGTGGGTACTCAATGTTGGACATGTTGTGAAGCTTTCCGAAGGGAAGAGGTAGTAAGTCATTTAGTATTATGGTAATGTAAGGCAGCCATTGAACCTAGTTCTCAGACCCCAGTCACTTCAAACCTGAATCCACATGATAAACACCAAGTAGCTTGGAGACTAAGCTTTTAAAAATTCTCTCTCTTTTTTTTTTATTGATGTTTTAATAGTTTATAACATTGTGAAATTTTGGGTTGTGCATTTCTGTTTGTCCATCACCATATATATGTCTCCCTTCACCCCTTGTGCCCACCCCCCACCCCATTGCCCCTGGTAACCACAATACAGTTTTCTCTGTCCATGTGTGGGTTTATAGTCCACATATGAGTGAGATCACACAGTGTTTGTCTTTCTCTTTCTGGCTTATTTCACTTAACATAATACCTTCAAGGCCCATCCATGTTGTTGCAAATGGGACGATTTTGTCTTTTTTTATGGCTGAGTAGTATTCCATTGCATAATTATACCACATCTTCTTGATCCAATCATCAGTCAAGGGACACTTAGGTTGCTTCCACTTCTTGGCTACAGTGAATAATGCTGCAATGAACATAGGGGTGCATAAGCCTCTTTGGATTGTTCATTTCAGGTTCGTTGGATAGAGTCCCAGTAATGGGATAGCTGGATCATAGGGTATTTCTATTTTTAATTCTTTGAGGAATCTCCATACTGTTTTCCATAGAGGTTCCACCAGTTTGCATTCCCACCAGCTGTGTATGAGTGTTCCTGTTTCTCCACATCCTCTCCAACATTTGTTGTTTTTTGTCTTGGTGATTATAGCCATTCTAACGGGCATGAGGTGATATCTCACTGTAGTTTTGATTTGCATTTCCCTAATGATTAGTGATGTTGAACATCTTTTCATGTGCCTATTGGTCATCTGTATATCTTCTTTGGAGAAGTGTCAGTTTGTTTCCTCTGCCCATTTTTAGATAGGGTTGTTTGTTTTTTTGTTGTTCAGTTGTGTGAGTTCTTTATATATTATGGAGATTAACCCCTTGTCAGATATATGTTTTGCAAATATTTTCTCCCAGCTGGTGGTTTGTCTGTTCATCTTGATTCTGGTTTCATTTGTGTTGTAGAAGCTCTTTAATCTGATAAAGTCCCAATTGCTTATTTCTTCTTTAGTATCCCTAGTCTGGGTAGGCATGTCATCCGAAAAGATTCCTTTATGACCCATGTCAAATAGTGTGTTGCCTATATTTTCTTCTATGAATTTTATAGTTTCAGGTCTCACCTTTAGGTCTTTGATCCATTTTGAGTTAATTTTTGTGAATGGCGATAGCAGATGGTCCACTTTCATTCTTTTGCACATGGCTGTCCAGTTTTCCCAACACCATTTATTGAAGATACTTTCCTTTCTCCATTGTATGTTCTTAGCTCCTTTCTCGAAAATTAGGTGTCTGTATATGTGTGGTTTTATTTCTGGGCTTTCAATTCTGTTCCATTGACCTGTGTGTCTGTTTTTGTACCAGTACCATGCTGTTTTGATTACTATTGCTTTGCAGTATGTTTTGAAGTCAGGGATTGTGATGCCTCCAGCTTTGTTCTTTTTTCTTAGGATTGCTTTAGCTATTCTGGGTCTTTTGTTGCCCCATATGAATTTTAGTATTCTTTTTTCTATTTCCGTGAAGAATGTCATTGGGATTCTGATTGGAATTGCATTGAATCTATAGATTGCTTTACGTAATATAGACATTTTAACTATGTTTATTCTTCCAATCCATGTGCATGGGATATCTTTCCATTTCTTTATGTCATCATCGATTTCTTTCAATAATGTCTCCTAGTTTTCATTGTATAGGTCTTTCACCTCCTTGGTAAGATTTATTCCTAGATATTTTATTCTTTTTGATGCAATTGTAAATGGTATTATCTTTTTGAGCTCTCTTTCTGTTAGTTTGTTATTAGCATACAGAAATAGAACTGATTTTTGTAGATTGATTTTGTACCCTGCAACTTTGCTGTAGTTGTTGATTATTTCTAATAGTTTTCCAACTGATTCTTTTGGGTTTTCTATATATAAAATCGTGTCATCTGCAAATAGTGAGAGTTTCACTTCTTCGTTGCCTATTTGGATTCATTTTACTCCTTTTTCTTGCCTAATTGCTCTGGCCAAAACCTCCAGTACTATGTTGAATAGGAGTGGTGAGAGTGGGCAGCCCTGCCTTGTTCCTGTTCTCAGAGGAATGGCTTTCAGTCTTTCCCCATTGAGTACGACGTTGGCTGTGGGTTTGTCAAAAATAGCCTTTATTATGTTGAGGTACTTTCCTTTTATACTCATTTTGTTGAGAGTTTTTATCATATACGCATGTTGTATCTTGTCAAATGCCTTAGCTACGTCTATTGAGATGACTATGTGATTTTTATTCTTTGTTTTGTTGATGTAGTGTATCACGTTGATTGATTTGTGGATGGTGAACCATCCCTGCATCCCGTATAAATCCCACTTGATCATGGTGTATGATCTTTTTAATGTATTGTTGTATTCGGTTTGCCAATATTTTGTTGAGGATTTTTGCATCTATATTCATCAGCGATATTGGTCTGTAATTTTCCTTCTTTCTATTGTCTTTGTCTGGCTTTGGTATCAGGATGATGTTGGCCTCGTAGAATGATTTAGGAAGTGTTCCATCTTCCTCTATTTTTTGGAATAGTTTGAGAAGGATGGGTATTACATCTTCTTTGAATGTTTGGTAGAATTCACTGGAGAAGCCATCTGGTCCTGGACTTTTGTTTTTTTGGGAGGTTTTTGATTACTATTTCAATCTCTTTACTTGTTATTGGTCTATTCAGATTCTCCATTTCTTCTTGGTTCAGTTTTGGGAGGTTGTATGAGTCTAAGCATTTATCCATTTCTTCTAGATTGTCCAATTCTTTGGCATATAATTTCTCATAGTATTCTCTCATAATTCTCTGTATTTCCATGGTATCTATTGTAATTTCTCCTCTTTCATTTCTAATTTTATTTACTTGAGCCTTTTCTCTTTTTTTCTTAGTAAGCCTGGCTAAGGGTTTGTCGATTTTGTTTATCTTCTCAAAGAACCAACTCTTTGTTCCGTTAATCCTTTCTACCATTTTTTTGGTCTCAATTTCATTTATTTCTGGTCTGATTTTTATTATTTCTTTTCTTGTGCTGACTTTGGGCTTTGTTTGTTCTTCTTTTTCTAGTTCTGTTAGGTGTAATTTAAGGTTGCCTATTTGGGCTTTTTCTTGTTTGTTAAGGTGGGCTTGTATCGCTATGAGTTTCCCTTTCAGGACCACTTTTGCTGCATCCCATATGGTTTCGTATGGCGTATTTTCATTTTCGTTTGTTTCCAGATAGTTTTTGATTTCTCCTTGAATTTCATCAATGATCCATTGGTTGTTCAGTAGCACGTTGTTTAATCTCCACATTTTTGTCACTTTCCCGGTTTTTTTATCATGAATGATTTCCAGTTTCATAGCATTATGGTCTGAAAAGATGCTTGTTATGATTTCAATCTTCTTAAATTTATTGAGGCTTGCTTTGTTTCCCAACATATGGTCTATCCTTGTGAATGTTCCATGTGTGCTTGAGAAGAATGTGTAGTCAGCTGTTTTTGGATGGAGTGCTCTGTATATGTCTACTAGGTCCATCTCGTCCAGTTTTTCATTTCAGTCCACTATTTCTTTATTGACTTTTTGTCTAGATGATCTATCCATTGATGTAAGTGGGGTATTAAGATCCCCTACTATTATTGTGTTGTTGTTAATGTTTTCTTTTAGGTTTGTTAATAGTTGCTTTATGTATTTTGGGTGCATATATATTTATAATTGATAAATCTTCTTGGTGGAGTGTCCCTTTTATCATTATATGTTTCCCTTCTTTGTCTCTTCTAACCTGTTTTATCTTGAAGTCTACTTTGTCTGATATGAGTATGGCTATACCTGCTTTCTTTTGTTTGCCATTAGCTTGGAGTATTGTCTTCTGTCCTTTCACTCGGAGCCTGTGCTTGCCCTTATAGCTGAGATGTGTTCCCTGGAGGCAGTATATTGTTGGGTCTTGCTTTTTAATCCATGCTGCCACTCTGTATCTTTTCATGGGAGAGTTAAATCTATTTACATTTAGGGTAATTATTGATATATGAGGGCTTAATGTTGCTGTTTTGTCACTTATTTTCCAGTTTGTTTGAATTTCCTTTGTTTCTTGTCCCACTTGTTTCGGACTGCCGATTCAGTTTGGTTGTTCTGTCTTATGACCCTTCTAGTTTTCTCTTTGTTTATCATATGTGATTTTGTTTTGATTATTTGTTTAGTGGTTACCTTGAGGTTTGTATAAAAAATCTTGTGTATGAGATAGTCCATTTTCTGATGGCCTCTTATTTCCTTATACTAAGTCAATTCAATGACTTTCCTCTTGTGCTTCTAAGTCGTTCTTGTTATACATTATTCTATCTTGTGTTGTGGGTGTGTGTTTACAGTGATGAGGTTATATTTATTTTTGGTGATTTCCTTCCTTTGATCTTTGATTTTGGTATTTAAGTGGTTGCTAACCTATTCCAGTAAAGATCTACTATTTTTCAGATATTCTCTACCTATTTTTCTCCTTGCTCCAAGCTTTGTATTCCCTTTCTCTTCTTTTTTTCAGGCCTGAGGGCCTTCTTGAGTATTTCTTGTAGTGGGGGTCTCGTGGCCATGAACTCCCTTAGCTTTTGTTTATCTGGGAATGTTACGATTTCTCCATCATATTTGAAGGAAATTTTTGCTGGATAGAGCGTTCTTGGCTGAAAGTTTTTGTCTTTCAGTATTTTGAATATATCATTCCAGTCTCTCCTAGCCTGTAAACTTTCCGTTGAGAAATCTGCTGAGAGCCTGATGGGAGTTCCTTTGTACATTATTTTTTTGTTTTTGCCTAGCTGCCCTTAATATTATTTCTTTGTCATTGACTTTGGCCAGGCTTGCCACTATATGTCGTGGAGTTGGCCTTTGCCTGTTGACATATTTAGGTGACCTATTGGCTTCGCTTACTGGTATTTCCTGCTTCTTCCCCAGATTTGGGAAGTTCTTAGATATTATTTCCTTGAATAGGCTCTCTGTTCCTCTTTCCCTCTCTTTCCCCTCAGGAATACCTATAATTCTTATGTTACATTTCCTAATAGAGTCAGATATTTCTCAGAGACATTCTTCATTTCTTTTTAGTCTTAGTTCTCTCTCCTCTTCCATCTGGATCATATCTGTATTCCTATCCTCTATAATGCTAATTCTTTCCTCCATGTTGTCAACTCTGTTCTTTAAACATTCCAGATTCTCCTTTATCTCCTCCATTGTGTTCTTCATCTCCATCAGTACTGACTGGTTTTTCTTTATGATTTCTATCTCTTTTGTGAAGAAATTCCTAATCTCATTGAATTGTTTGTCTGTGTTATCTTGTATTTCATTGAGTTTTTTTATGATAGCTATTTTGAAATCTCTGTCATTTAGGTTATGGATTTCTATGTCTTCAGGGTTGGTTTCTGGGTGCTTGTCGTTTTCTTTCCAGTCTGGTGATTTCATGTACCTTTGCATTGTGGTTCCTGTATTGGCTTTATTTTTCCTCATCCTAGAAATATCTGGTTGCCATTGATCTGGTTGCCTTAACCGCCACCATGTGGGCGTTAAGGGCTGTGTAATCTGAGCCCCCTGTGCTCTGCCCCACCTGTTTTCTGCGATCCGCTGGCCACTTGGTCTGGTCTGGTCAGCTGAGCTGCAGTGTCCGGCATGCGAGGTGGGGGAGGGCTCTCTCTTTTGCCTGCTGGATTCCTGGCGTGGGGGGCTTCTTGCTCGCCCCTTGTTATCTGCTCTCCTGGAGTGCTCAGATGTTGGTGGTACCCCTGTAGCAGTTTTGAGTCCTCTTTGTGGGAGTTTCCCACTGGCTAAGAGAGCCCAAAGAGCTACGGTTTCCCTGCAGACTGATGCCTCTCCCCCCTCTCTGGGAGCTGTGGACTGAGATCGCTGATCTGACGGGGAGGGAGAGGAGTTCTCCTTACCTCTCCCCACTTCCTCCAGGGGCCCAGCATGTTCCACTCTCAGATGTGCAGCAGTGTGGATCTTTCTGATCTTGCTTTTTGCTGTCTAGGAGTCCATTGTTGGTTTGTGACTGTTCCTTTTGTTGCATCTTATCAGGCGAAGAGTTTACAGGAAAGCTCACTCCACCATGATGCTGACATCACTCCCCTCTCTTTCTTTTTTTTACCCTTGTAATAACTGTAATAGATAAAAAAGGCTTCTAACAAAATCTTCACTGAATTTGTTCTAATATTAAAATAAGTTATTTGATTTTCCTATAATCCTAGTAGTATCTTGTTCTCCAACAAATACTTAGGCACACATTCTAACTGCTAAATAGCCTGTACTATAAGATAAAAAAGATCAAGCAATTCATGTGCACTTATGCCAAGGAACTGGGACAATTATGTGAAAGAAGTACAAAAAATTGTTGGTGATTTGCCAAGTTATAATACTTCCTTAATCTATAAACTATGGCCTTGATAAACTGTCAGTAGCAGAGCATGATAAAACAAAGCTAATACTGTTCCATTTTCATGGAATCACTCCTGTAAATTATAATAAGAAAAATGAACAAACCATAAAATCTTTTGTGATTTTAATCTCACATTGTGTTATGAAATGTTCAGGCTTTCTATCTTGTGATCTCTCATAAAAACAAGTAAAAGAGGGCCTTCCATTTCCACTTTCAATATTGTGAAAATCAGGAGACTTGGAATGACCCTCCCATTGACAGCAACTAAAAATGTAAAAAAAAATATATTTGTAAATGATAAGCTGGCAAAATATTAAGTAACCTTCAGATAAAATAAAAAAAATAAGCAAAACAGTCAAGTCAAGAATTAAGAAATATAGTAGCTAACTTTGCTCTGAGGGCATTTGCAAAATCAGTGAAGATGAAATTTGGTTTTTAAGTCTGATAAGACATGAAGAAAAAGAGATAGAACTCAGGGCTTAGGTGGAAAAATCTCTTAGAAGTCCTACTTCTGGTAGATCTGTGGTCCCAATCACGTTTTCTGCCAATGTCTGATAAAACAGAACTGCCCTCCGTCTCAGAGCAGGGCAAGAAAAATAAATTATCATAAACTTAGGTGCTGAGTGGTGAGTAAGGTAATTTGCTGAGATTTGCGGCCTACAAACAAGCCCAAATCACAAAACCAAGATGATCTGACAAATGTCAAGTTGAGAATTTAATTTCAAAAATTAAAATACAAAATTTCTTTGAGGCAAAGCCTCTTTGGATTTGAAGCAATTTCAAGCCTCTTTGAAGGATGCATCCCGAGAACATATCTATAAATCAAGCAAATACTAAATTAACAGACATAGACACGTTGGGAAAGGCAGCCTGCCCTGGGCTTGAGCATCCCTGCACATCCTTTTGAGTGTGCATGGCTTATATATCTCCTTAGACTGAGCAGTTTCTGTAGCTACATAAGCAACTAGGTAGGTCACACCAACCACACCAGTACTGCCTGCTGCTTGCTCAAAAATTTCTAATCCCTTGGCCTTGGGTACCAGATCAGTAATGCAAACCACAGCATGCACAGGCGTTGTCTTATCCTAAGTCATGTTGCCCTGAGGAAGTTGGGGTTTAAAAATACTAAGGCAGAAAATGAGGATACCATGACTTACTGCTACTGATATGAGTATTAAATGGTCCTTTGTTTCTTACAAGGAATCTTCTTCCAGCATCCATGAAATTGCGACAGGCTAATTTGTTAGCTTGCAAGTAAGACAAAATCTCGGACTCCTTCACAGCTCTTGGTGGTCATCTTCATGCTGCTGACAGGAAGTAGAATGGATTTAAAAAATAAACTCGATTGCTGTGGACAGAGGGCACATTGTGATGGTAACAGGTCTTCCAATATGGCCCAGTAAATAGTGTGTCTTCCTGTACACCCACATCACTCCTTCAAGCAAGAGACAGTGTTTTAATTTAGGCTATATCAGTAGCTGCTTTGATGACTGGAAATAAAAGAAATTTCATTCTAGTAACTCCAAGAAAGGCATTCAGAAGGTCTGTCAGCTTCCAAATCCTTCCTTTAGGAATCCAGCCACCAAGGTCTGAGGAAGCCCAAGCAACCATGGGAATAGACTTGCATGCAAGAGAATTGAAGCACACAACCTCAACTGAGCTCCCAGCAATGTGCAGCCAGTACCAACTTGCCACATGTGAGTGAGTCACTGGCTTCTACCAGTTTTACTAATCCCAGTTTGACTATTCCAGCTGACATCGCTTATAGCAGAGAAAATCTGTCACTGCTGAGCCCTAACTAAATTGTAAAATTTTAGCAAATGAATGTTATTGTATTAAGCCACTAAGTGTTGAGATTTTTTTTTTGTTTTTGCTCTTATAAACTTTTATTTTGAGATCACTGTATATTCGTACGCAATGATAAGAAACAACACAGAGAGATCCGATATGTCCTTAACACGGTTTCCCCTAATGGTACTATCTTGCTAAACTATATCGCTATCACAGCTAGGATATCGACAATGATATAGTCAAGATAGAGAACATTTACAAAGAAACCGATAAAATCTTGTTGAATCATAGCTGAAATATCAGTCACCACAATGAGAGGTATTACAGATTCTCACATAGGAGTCTGAATGAAATGGCCCGTCCCTTTGGAAATAATCAGTCTCATGAACACCAGAGGAGGACGGGTGCAGACCTGTACTGAAATCATCTAAACTATTAAATTTATACATGAACCTTTAATATAAGGATTTAAGTGTATCTGATGGCACGCTAAATTTCTTTATGGCCACTGCCACTTGCTCCTCTCCCGTCCAGAGATGGCTCTGTGGACTTAAAGTCCAACCACTTTCGGCTAATGCCACAGGTCAGACATGCATTTGAGTTTAGGGAATATGTCTCTATAGGTATGGAGCCAGTTATTTCATCAACCGACGCTTTATCCTTAGAAAGGCAACCAACTACAAGATTACAATATGCACAATACCATACGACCAAAACCATGAGTCAACACCCATGCAGCTGTGCATGGGGAGCAATGCCCAAGACCCTGGTCCACTGCTTTTCTTGCCTAGAAGCCCAGTGCTTATCTCCAGGAAAATTCCTATCATCAGCCTCACATTAGACCTTCTGCAAACAGTACTCCACATGTCACCAAGTTTGTACAAGATGTCCTTCTGGGCAAGGAAAACTTGAGCCGAAGACTCTGTGAGTATTTAACTGGCAGGTCTTCACAAACCCACTAATCCATCCATTCCCTAAAAGTAAATCTTACATTAGGATGTATCTAGTCCCATGACATTGTACTTCAAAATAATACAATATTATCATGATTGATATGTTTACATTTAATATACTTTTTTAGAGCAGTTTTAGAATTATAGAAAAAAATGTCTAGAAAGTAGGCTTCCCATATACACCATCTTTCCCTCAGTTTCTTCTATTATTAACATCTTACATTAGTGTGATACATTTGTAACAACTGATAAACTAATATTGACACATTATTGTTAACTAAAGATCATAGCTTACGTTAGGATTCACGTTATATGTTGTACAGTTCTATGAATTTTGACAAATGTATAATGTCATGTATCTACTACTACAGGATCATAAACAATCACTGCCCTAAAAAACCCTCTGCTCCCTCTATTTATCCCTCTCCTCTCTTCCTGAAACCTTGTCAACTACTGATATTTTTACTGTCACTATAGTTTTGCAGTTTCCAGACTATCATATAGTTGGAATCATAGAGTATGTAGTATTTTCAGACTGCTTTCTTTATCTTAGCAATATGTACTTAATGCTCTTCCGTGTCTTCTCATGGCTTGGTAGCTCATTTCTGTTTGTCACTGAACAATACTCCATTGTTTGAATGTTCATCCGTTCACCTATTGAAGGACATCTTGATTGCCTCCAATTTTTGACAATTATGAATGATACTGCTATAAACATTTGAGCACAGCTCATTGCATAGACATTTTTCAACTCACTTGGGTAAATACCTAGGAGCATTAATCCTGGATTGTATAGTAAGTCTACGTTTAGATTTTTAAGAAACTTCCAAAAAGTCTTCCCAAGTGTCTACCATTTGTCATTCCCACCAGCAAGGAAGGTGAGTTCCTGTTGCTTCTGAGCCAAATCTGAAAAGAGTCATCTTGGACAAAAATAATAAAAAGGAGAAACTCTAGAGCTGGGTCCATGTTTAAGGGGAATATGGATGAGGGAAAAGTTCTGAAAATAACACACAATTCAAGACCAAGTCCTGCATTAGGACAGTGGCTTTAATTAGAAAGAAGAGTATTGCACTTTGGGAATATATACTATCAATTTTAGCTGTGATAATATGGAAATAAGAGACATTGAATAAATCTTGCAATATGGATTCCCTGGCACAAAATATGTAAAATCATGCAATTATTTTTTGGAATTACTAAGAAGCACGTACTTAGAGCTTAATAGAAACTTTCAGATAACTTTTTCCTGGGACTAGGAAGTTATCATCATTAGATTCAGTGGATTAATATTCTTTGTGATTTATTTTTACTTTTAGATTATTAAAAGACATAAAATTATACTTTATATAATATGAAATTAATATATGATATACTGCTTAAAAGGTTTTTTAGTAAAAGTTGGTTATGCATGCATATAATGTATGTTAATGGCTACACACAGAAAAGAGTCTACTGGTACAGTGAACCATTAATTATTTATCATTAACTGATTACTTTATAAATTGAGAAAACTAATTTACCTCAAAAGAATATGGAAATAGTTTTTGCTCATAAGGAAAATCATTTTTTAAGGTCATATCCATCTTTGAATTTTTCTTTTATTAGATTACTCTATCTTCAATATCTTTTGAATCAATAAACAATGATTTATCCTAGGATTTAAAATTTCAATATAAAACCAAGTACAGTAAACAAATTGTTTCATTTGTACTCATTAGAGCAATTTTAACACTATATTGATGCTGTTAGATAGCAGTTTCATACTACTAATAATGAAATGCCAGAATCAAGTAGCAGGTAGAATATTAAGGCAGAAGAATCTGAATTCACAATGTGAATTCACTTTTGTAAATGAAGAAAAGTTTGCAAATCATTAAACTTTTTAATTTCTTTTAAAATTTATCTCATTTTTAGTCTTTTAGATTTCAGTGAGTTTCAATTTAATGTGCTATTGAAATAATGAGATTTATGGAAGAGATGTATTGTCACTTTTAATAATTATACTGAAATATATTCTAGTATAAGACTGAATCCAGCTAAGCATTAAAATGGTGAACCAAATGAACTATTTAGTTCTCAGAATAAATGACAGTTCATAGATCATTCATTACAATTTCAGAGTGGCAAACAGAAATTAAAATGATTTCAAACTAAGCGATAATTTGAAAGACTTGGAAAAGGTTATTAGCACTATATATTGGAAAAGGAGAAGAAAAAAAATGATGAATTCAATACAATTTTACAAGTGTAATTTCCATAAGCTAGTACAGTACAGTTTTATAAAATAGAAGCATTTACTGATATGCCTTTCTATTTTATTAGTGAGCATAATATTTAACATTACACGGTTAATTTAGATGAGACCAGCAGAAATATCACAAGTGGTACATTTTCTCCCATTTAAAAAATGTACCTATATTTCTTTCCTTTGTTTAGAACTTGAAATCACTAAATTAATGGATTGCCCATGAATCATCCAATAGGCACTCTGCAAAATTAGAGCTTCCTTTTACAATAATATTCCTGGGAATATATTCCTCTTTTCTCCTGCTCCCTACCTACACATCATAAGAGTAATTTTGCCATTTCTGTCTATCATTTGGTGTATGGCGACTGCTACTTTAAAAAACGGTATTGAATAAATGAAAGCATGAATTTATGTTGTAAGTTCTGCCTACCAAAAGAGGATGATTAATGGGGAAAAGAAAATGCAAAATACACAGTATAAATAAGGGGATTTAGAACTCAGTAAGGCTGGCGATCTGCAGCCATCCCTCTGTCTCTCGTTTCCCCTGAGTTCTTAGGTGCCTGGCAAAACGTTCTCATTGAAAACCTACTACATCTCAGGCCGGGAATCTTGCAGGAGCCTTATCACTAGTCTACCTAAAATATTTTCTTTTTAGAGGTTGCAGACTGTATAATATATTTCAAAGCCAAATATGTTGTGTAATAAATATTCAGATTCCCTGATAAAAATATGCCAGTATTTTCAAGACGCATCCATTATTTCCCTTGAGTACAGATAGTTGATTATGAATTCTCCACATTTTCAATCCTTGCAAATGCTCAATTTAATCTTGATTGAAGTGCAGGGTTCCTCCTGCTTTGTATAGAAAACACTCTGTACTTCCAAGTTTCCTTTTCCTTAAATTTTAAGAGCCTCATTTATCAAGCTCTAGTCATCTTCTACTTTGGATCCAAATTGGCTAACTAAGGAAAATGTCTTTTGGTAATTAGCTTCTATAGATCTCCAAAACTTTTTCATTCACTAGACTCTTTTATACTAATGTGTACATTTGTATTCCATTTTGACTTAATTTTTATACAAATTTCCAAAAATTTCTTGCCTGGGATATAATCATTGTATAATTTGTTTCTTCATGAATTGTCAACAATTATATAAACAAAAGTTATAACCTTAATTTCTTTGAAATAAGATGATTTCTAGTTTTCTATTATATATCATTTGATTACCTTGAGAATTTAATATCAACTATTCTCTCTAAATTTCTAAGAAGTCCACATGGTATAGTTTTCAAGATTTATTAATGTATGAATTGATGAATCTTCCCTGAATTCCATTTGCTTGTTCCAATCTTACATCAGTTTTCAAGACCGGTAAACTCTTAATTTTGTAGCACCATTAACCAATTTCTTTAATCCAAACTATTTAGTAAAATGTAAGTGTAAATAATATTTCTAAAGCATCGCTTCCTTTAAATCATTCTAAGTCGATTAAATAAATCCAGTTTGCCTAACTAGTCAGTACTACCATATACATACTCTATACATGCTTCTCCATGTAAGTAAATTTATCTTAAACTTTAAGGTTCAAATTACGTCCATCTATTCCATTAATTAGGTATTTCATGAGCATGACAGTAAATTATTCCTATTATAAAAAATTGAAATGTAATCATATTTGCATATCAATATTCCAATCTTTTTTACTTATGTGTATTTTTATCTTGCTTTTGTGCATTTTGCCTGGCATATTCTTTGCTCATTCCTCCACAAGCCTAAATCTTGTTCATCTTTCAAGGCAGAATTTATGTGTTACCTTCCATTCCCTATAAGATCAGGTTAGATATCTCTTTCTACTTCCAAATCATTCTTTGCATATTTCCCTC
The DNA here is from genome assembly GCF_020826845.1 of Diceros bicornis minor. Taxonomy (NCBI): domain Eukaryota; kingdom Metazoa; phylum Chordata; class Mammalia; order Perissodactyla; family Rhinocerotidae; genus Diceros; species Diceros bicornis. Next base: position 26,984,343 of record NC_080750.1, read on the forward strand.
TTTGTTTTTCTAATGTATCAAAATGGTGTAATTACAGGTTTATCTTTTCTGCTAGAATTAATCTCCTAACTACTGAGTACATGGTTTCTTTTGCTGTTGTTGTTGTATTGGGCCTGCTGCTCCATATGCATTAAAAAAATGTGTGTTGAATAAAGTAATCCATGGAAATTTCTTAGTGTCTCCACAGCATTTTAAGATCTCAAAGAAAAAACTATATCCCTGATGTCCTAAGATAATATAAAGATGCAAGCTCTGGAGTAAGAAAGCTTGTGGTAGAAACCTGGCTCTATACTTACAAAGTGTGTTACCTTAGGCAAGTTATTACTTTATTATCTTCATTATCCTCATCTTCCAAACGACAATTATTCTATTTACCCAAATTGCTATAAGCATGAGAAATAAACCAGTAAAATGCCTAATACAGTGAACAAATTTTATAACAACTATACTAGCTACAGTAGCTAATAGTAGCAATAATTATAAATTTGTGTTTCTTACACATTGCCTTAGAAAGTCAAAAACAGTGTAAGGATTAGTAAACAGAAGTTTGAAATTGGGTTGGGCTAAATGAATAAAAAAACTTCCATATCTTTAGATCAATCCAACTTGAAATAATACAGATAGGACAGAGACTCATACAGGAAACATGTAGCATTTTTCAACATAGAGGTGGAAAAATTTTTTAAATATTCATTGATGAATACGGTTAAGTATGTACCATGTAACAGGCTCTGAGCTGTGCGCTGGAGAATGTGGGGAAGACGGGTGTGGGGAGGACAGACTTAACTCATTAAGGTTACAACCCATGAGAAAAGATAGACAATAAGTAATTGCATAGGTTGTTATTTAAATATAAAAGAAACAATTTTATAATAGATGAGAAAAGGAAAATTGATTCTAGTTAGCAGAGTCCGGGAAAACTCTCCTTGGGGAACATAAGCTGAAACTTCAGGTATGAGGGGAGCTGGGTAGGTGAAAGGGGAACACAGACTCTATGCAGTGGAAATGGCATGGGTAGGCAACACCACATTTAGAAAAACAGCCACTCAAGATTTAGAGTGCTTTCCTAAAAGTACTCTAAATCCTTAGGACGCCTGGGGGACTGCAGGATCTCCTGGGTGGGGACCAACATGGGTTCTGTGTCTCTTCCCATGGGGTACTCTATGACCTTTTTGGTCATGGGTTGCCCAGTCATCACAAAGAACTCTGGATCTCTTGCACATGAAGTTGGTCCAGTGGCCCATGGCTGGTCCAGGTTCCAGGAGTGCAGCCTGGTGAGCAAATTATTCTGTCGGCCTCAGAAGAATTTCTTTCACAGGATGATGGTGTGACAATGAAACCGGGATAATGCTGACTGGCTAATTTGAGGTGGCTCGAATTGTTTATATAGACAAGAGCCCCATACAAAATATTTTGTTGAGTCCAGGCACATCCTAGGGACAGCCCTGTGTAGAGGTCTGGAGGCGAGAGGTAGTGTGGTGTATTGGAGAAACTAAAGACATGTATGGCTGGAACATGGAATTAAAAAGACCAACAATGTATAAATGAATTAGAGATTGAAAATATTTAAACGGATCTGTTTTTTTAATTTTACTTTTTCTGGTGGAAAATTAAGTTAGACTAAGTGCCCTTTAATTGATAAAGCGCTTACATGATTCTCCCAAGAAGTTAAACATAAAAGTTTACATCTATAGGTTCTAAAATAGATACTGAAATGCCCAAATTTATTCTTTCACATGATAAAAATTTTTTTAATAATCTTGTAAACAGCTAAATATTTATGAAAAATATGCTGAGATAATTTTAATTAAATTAAGAGATGTTGTTGGAAAAAAAATGTTGAAACAGTTTGAAATGATCAAGAAGGGCTTCAGCTTGAATAAACTTTAAGTAAGCATTGTCCTTACTCTAGGCCCCCGACCTCCCTTTTCTTGGAGCGTTTACTTTGAAGAATTTGAAATTGTAATTGCTTTTTCTGCTCCTCAGATATGTGAATCTTCTCCAGCCTCTTGCCAGCTTTACAACCCAGGAATATCTTTCTCACAGACCTGGGAGCCATCCCTGTGCAATGGAATCATCAAGGGAGAGAGTGCCCCTTGTCTACTAGTTTCTATAGGAGAGTAGAGGCCTAACATCAGCAGGCGCCTTGCTCCAAGTTGTAAAAACACCTCCTGTCATGAAGAGATGAGAAGGTTTATTTGTCTATTGAGTAATTAGAAAACACAGGTAGCCTATCATTTCCCTCTCACTCCAACCTCCCTATGGATAACAATACAGAAGTTCCCCAAAAAATGAAAAATAGAACTGCTATATGATGCAGTAATTCTTACCACCTTTTGTTTCAGCAGAGTCGAGCCTGAGTTCTGGCCTCCCTCCCTTATTGCAATAGCCTTGAATAAAGTCTTCCTTGCCTGTTTAACATTGTCTAGTAACAACTTTTGCTTTGACAGAAAGCCTGGCATTTTTTGAACATCTTTTCAAGAGTGTTCTGTTACTGAAAGACCAAATTGAGTCATTTCAATTTCCAATGAATATGTGATAGCATCTAATTCAGTTTAGTTGAAATTTACTCACCTAAAAGACTTTCTTTTCTATTTTTCAATTGTTCAATTAAAAAAGAATAACATATATTAGTACCTAATTTAATACCCTATTTATCTTGTCTGGTTTCCAAAGAAGAGATAGAGACAGAGAGACAGAGAAATAGAGAGAGGGATAGAAACAGAAAGAGAGAGAGAAAGAGAGTGAGATAAGCAAACAATGCAATGTCAGTTCTATGAATGTGCAGTATCAAAGTGTTCGTGACATAGCATCCTTTAGGGTATTAGGACGTAATACCAAAAAATGGACATAA